>NC_056726.1:1409489376-1409701876 GCF_019279795.1 Protopterus annectens
TGTTTCAGGGTGCCAGGGGATTAATAAAATTGTATGGCAACTGCTTGCCAGGTTGTGCACACCTTGCAGTAATATTTTCAAATTCAACGACAGCCCCAACATGGTCCTTCTGCACAGAGAGATGCAGTAGCATATCAGGCTGTCATTGTGGTCATGCTACATGCTAGCATGACAGTCTGGGGTAGAGGCATATGCTAATTTACCATGTACCCTCTTACCCAGAAATGGCCTCAGAGGAAGGCATCTACAAACTGAGCAAGTCCTAGAATCACTCAGCCTTGTTGATTAGTATGGCTGCTTCTTCAACCTCATTTATCATGGTTAGAGGTAACTGCTGGGGAGTTTAGTTGTAAGGCTGGGGTGGAGTTTTGTGTAATTGTATGTGAGGGGTTGCATGTGTGTAAAGCCAGAGAATGGTCAAATGATACCCTAGGCAAGATAACGGACCCCCAACAGCTATACCAATACCCCATTATTTAGCTGTCTTTCCTCATTTACCATAAAACACTGTTCAAACCTGTCAGTGTACACACTATTTCTTTTTTTTACTCATACAATGATCACAGACACTTGGATTTAAGTTAAAATTGCAATTTCAAATTTTACAACAAAAACACTGACAGCCATTTGCTAAATAAAACTAAGCAGTCTCAAACTGAAAGCAGACTTATCATGTGCAATAATGAACAACTCTTCCCTTTATACTCATATTTATTGAAAATGCAACTGGCACTACATTAAACTACAATACGAGTGCTGGGACTTATGGATTTACAGTTAAAATATTCGCATTAAACTATAGACTTCATGATGTCCATTTTATTTATAGCCAAATAAATATATTGTCTACAGTCAACAAAACAAGGAAACCAAGGATTGAACCCAAACAGCATGGCTTGTATGATGATGTTCCTTTTGGTTACAATCAATTCCTTCTTTTACAACAGAACTACTACATAAATACTCCAAGTATTTAGACACAGACACACACTCACACAAAACCATTACTTTCAGCAAGTTAAATGACTGTGCACCTCAGATATCTGCTTGAGAACGAGTGAATTAATGCTTTCATAAATAATGAGCCAGAAATGTATCTCATGTCACTGCAGTGGAATCCATTGCACTCCCTCTCTTCCCTCTCAACTTCTTATCTCCAATCAGAGACAAAGACCCAAAAATCAGGAACTGATTTTAAATGCTTCTTTTATATACTTAAAATGCCATTAGAATAAAAAGCTTTGCATTCACAAGTATTTTCAGAAGGCTATAAATGTCTGAAATTAATGCCTTGCATTACTGCAATCCACAACAATCTGCCAGAAAACCACAAATTTTACAAGAAATAGACAAAATACTTCTCAACTTCTTTGTTCAAGAATTATGGACAAGCCAAAAGTAATGAGGGGAGAAATGCCCAAATGTTAAAAGACCATTTATTTTATCTATTTTCTAACCAAGTAAACTCACTGCATAAAGTGTTAGTTTTCAGGGATAACCCAGGGACACTGTCTGAGTCACTTATTCAAGGGCATACAGTAGGCATATGGAGGTGGAAGGATTCAATCCCTGTACTTTTTGAATACAGAAAGCTGCTTGTTAATATCTCACAGGTTTAAGTACCAGACAAGATTAATTAACTTGAGATTCATTTTCAAAACAAGCCATTACTGATTGACCATTACCCTCAGTGATTTATCAGAAAACAAAGAATTTAAAGAAGGTCTGGCACTTAGTGCAGTAGATGAAAGCTCTAAACTCTTAATGATTTGCTTCTTGTAGTCAAGAGAAGTTAATTTTTTCTAGCTCCATTTGTCTACTGTGTAAAGTTCAACATGTTACTTTGCTAGACAGTGATCTTGGGACTTGGTGAATAAAAAATATCTACTCTTAGAACAAGCGGTTTTACTAACTGTATTCTCTACTGATTTACCTTCCCAGAATTTTCAGTCTATAAATGGATGATGTATTACTGGATGCAGAATAACAGTTTGTAATACTGACTGCAGATCATCCTGGAGGGCATGCATGCAGATCATCTTGGACTTTAGGCAGAATGGGCAACACTGCAGGAAGTGCTCTGTTATTTCTGGTATGCTCCAAAATCTCCTGTGGTGGTAGCAGAAAAAAAGCCGCAGTGTGCTCTGATTTGGTTCTTCCCCTGTGTTTTATGTTCTTTCCAAATATGCATTATAAGGTAGAGGCAACAAAATTGATCTGGTGTGCTCTGATTTAATTCCCCATCTGATTTCTTGTAGCAGAAAATTAAATCTCTTGAAGTATGCCCCAATTCGATTCCTCTGCCAAATTCCTATGTTCTTTAAAACAAAAATCATCTGAATCTGCACAATAGACTGATGCTAGAAGGAAGGTACAGAAGCTGTTTATTTTTTATTGTTCAGGCCAGGCTGGACCCTCAGCCATCTCTGGGCCTTAGGCAGCTGCCTAGGTTACCTTGGGCTGTATCTGATCTTGCATGTGTAAGTGCATGCCTGAGTGTGTGCCTGCCTGGGAGTTAACAGTAGGGGAGGTAGGGATATGTGTGTGTGTGTGCCTGAGTGTGTGTACATGTGTGCATGCATGGGAATGGATAGATGAATGGATGAGTCTGTGAATGTGACTATGTGGGTGTGTGTGTGTGTGTGTGTGTGTGTGTGTGTGTGTGTGTGTGTGTGTGTGTGTGTGTGTGTGTGTGTGTGTGTGTGTGTGTGTGTGTGTGTGTGTGCGTGTGTATGTGTGTGCATGCGTGTGTGTGCGTGTGTGTGTTTGTGTGTGTGTGTGTGTGTGTGTGTGTGTGTGTGTGTGTGTGTGTGTGCATATGTGTCTGTATGGGTATGGATGGATTTGGGTGGCTGTCATACCTCCACTCACCCCTGGACTAATGAGCAGAGTCAACACCATTGGGACAGAGGGGCACATTAGCTGCTAGGGATTACTGTAATTGTACTTTAACAGCATGGAGATCAGTAGGGTGGAGGAACACTAGATACCTGAGATTTGATTTAAAAATATATAATTAAGATATATGGGGAAAATGGATTTATATCATGGTCCCTTGACACACAAAGCTCCTCCATCAGCCTGCTGCATTAATTGATACATTTGTGCAGCAAGTATATATTACATATGTGTCAACTCATTAACACCTATGTGGTGTGGAATGTCACACCTCTAGCAGCATTTTCTGAAAAATAAGCTTGAAAAGCATAACATAAACAAAAGTAAATATCTTGTGAATAATAAAAGCTAGTAAAACTGCACAAACATCAACGAATGTTATCAGTAATAAGTATTCTTTACAGTGATAATAGTGCATTTGTAGATGATTCCATAAACACTGTAATATATTATAATGCATACAAACCCCAATTTATATGTTTTCTAAACTTTTACAAATGTTCATATCTTGAAATCTATATGACCTATACATATATTGTTCGACTACCTTTTTAAACAGACATAAGCTTTCCCAAGACAAGTAATTCCAGTATAATGCATGTTTATTGACATATTTGTAAAAATATGAACAAATCTGTTTAATTGTATAATTAGCAGTTCATATAATACTGGATAGTCCTCAAGATGTGCAACTTACAGTGCAAGTATTAAATATAGTTTTCCTTAACATCTAAGGTTTCAATTAATATCATGCAACATTTTGTACGTTAGTTGGTTTTAAAGGTATTGAATACATATGGAAATATTGCTTATTTTCATAGTTACAAACAACTAGCAATGTTTCCAGTATAGTGTGATATAAACCAGTATTTTCAGTGAACTGTCCCGTGTCCCACACTGGCATTTTATACCATACACCTAAATAAAATATTGGTCTCTTAGTTATGAAAATGTAAACATAAATACAAAAATATGAGTAATATGTGGTAGACAAAGATTAATTTCTCGAGGCCATCCTTGACTAATAATCTTAGTGTTATTTTGTTAATAACCCCTTGCCCTTTCTAATACTGCCTGTTATTAGCTGAAAACTCACTTCGTTAAAGAAGTCAGACCCCAAAATGTTCTGGATGCCATAAGGAAGCATGGATGGGAGCTGGAAGTATGCAGAAAATGGGTTATAGGGTTGAGTGAGTTAGGTAGTATGGGCATTATGCAGTGCCCGTAACCCATAGCCACATAGGAAGGGGAAGGGCAGGAAACATTAGGCATACCTCCCAAACGTGTGAGCTTTTGCCCTAACATGAATTTACTAAGTGTGAAACTCAAGTGCTTGGCATTGTGGACTGACTGCAATTACCCTTGAATTATGTGGGCAGGGGAAAAGGAGATATTACAGACTATATGACAACAGGGATAGGTGTGGGGTAAGTGGTATATGTTCATGCATGTGTTTGTATGTGAAAGAGTGATTGAGAGGGCTGACTCTGCTTTCACAGTGCAACTGTCAATACTGTTATCTACTGTAGGAAGTACTGATCTGCTCTATGTGGCAGTTAACATAATTCAGAGACATGCAATTAGCTCATAATGAGGTCTTTCCTCATTGTGACTAATGTATCTCTAACTCTCAAAATACTGCCACGTGGAAAGAGACCCTTTTCACAGAGGGCCTTATAGCCTGCATCAAGGATCTTAATGAATCCCTGTGTATATGTTTACCACAAACACATAAGCACATTACTTTATCCAGCTAAGTAAAATTGAGCAGTCTGGAGCTTCATCCCCTATTTGCCCTCCATAACCACCTGCAGCCCTAATCAGTTTAACAAGGCTCAGCCATGAAAGCAGTCAGAGCCCACCCTCAACTTTCTGACCTGATTAACCCACTGCAACCACAAGACGTGTAAGGCAAGAATTTTGCTAACACATACAGATACATTAATGACTACAAGTGGCCCTCTCTACAGAGGAAATTTTTGTTCGCATCAGATTATTTAAGATATTTTACAAAGTAATGTTTATGCATATTACTCACTGCTTCCTGCAAGATGTCATTAATAGTGAGCATACAAACTGCTTCAATTCATTCAATGCAGCAATCTAGATTATTTTCACTTGAGTGGACTCTGCTATTTCAAATGACTTCCTCACGCAGCTTCAGCAGCATAGTGTGCATACGTAAAACACTAAAAACACTGCTGGGTAAAATAAATGGAAATGAATCTTTCTTATGTGACACATTCTCAAAGTAACAAGAAACTATGCTTAATGCTTTCCTGTATGATAAGAACAATCACTGTCCATAAAAACTTTCTTGTCACCAATTTCATAGATTTTCCCATGTCACCAAAGTTTTGGTAGTATATGGTGTTTAAGCTTAGATGTAACACATTCCACAAAAATATGCGGTGGTTCTTTTACATTCCTTGATGTACCTGGAACATAAAACCTACCAGTCTGCTTGATCTTTACCTGGCATGGACCTAATCCATTTTGCCTGCCTGTCTTCTACAAAGAGCAAGAAATCTTGGCTTTCTGCTTTATTGGGTATTCCAGTAATGCAGATATTCTTTCTATGTGCTCTACCCACCATGTCTAGCTACTTTCCTTTCAGTATCTCCAAATCAGTTAATACAAACTCATATTTTTCTTTCAAGTTCTAATTTTCTTTAGCATCTACATGTGGACTCAGTGCATCTACCATTTTACTGCTAGATAACTTTTTAAAATCATTATCATTCCTTACTTTATCAGTTAGAACTCTAGGAACTGTTCAGAAAGATAATACTGGTTAATGTCATATGTTTATGCTTTTAAACTATTCACAGACATACAATAGACTCCTTCTTACCTGGCCTCTCTTTAACTGGCCTCCTCTTTAACTGACCATCAAATTTCTGCCACAATCCCAGCAAAAGACAACAGAGAAGAACAAAACTTCCACCTCCTCTGGGCTAAATAATGACAGACATTTGAGCTTTAAACTTCATATTCATTTGAATAATGCATATTAACACAAATCCTGTTATTCTAGCAAATCTATATAAATGCTATTTTGTATGCATTTTCCAATTAATCAGCCATTCAATTATATCCAGTCTAAGGTCCAGTCTCAGTGAGACTGGATAAGAGGGAGTCTACTGTATTAGGAAAATAATCTTGCAGGTCAGCCTTAATGGGAACATTGATACCACTATCCATTGTTATTAATTTGATTAAAGAAAGCCTCATTGTTATCAGATGACTTAGTAAAGACAGAACTCCAAGTGATCCTTTTCCCCATGTTTGAAACAGAGTCTAAAATTCTAACATATGAGCACCTGTCAAAAGTGGTTTATGTATGGTTCTCTCTGCATTAGAATTAATGCAGAACTCTTTACCGAGTATGTTCTAGTGGGGTCCTTGGTGAAGACCTTGTGGCTAACCTGACCAACTTATTACTGTTATGTTGCAGAGTTTGTGCTGCTGACTTCCAGTAGCATCAGTAATCCATTTCAAGGTTTTATGAAGTACACAACTTGTACAATATGAATTAAGTATATCTTACAGAAAGAGTTCCAGATCTCCTATTAGCTGGCTTGACTTGCCTGTTCAGCTGTGAGGTGGCTTGTGGTGATTCTCTCAGTGTGTGGCCAGAAATCTCTGGTATTCCTACAGTTAAATATAAAAACTTTTTCCATGGCATTTTTGTCCCATGCCTGTTGACCATCAACTTTCTTTCTAGTTGGACAGATCCATTCATTATCAGTGCACTGGGACTTCCCCAAGTGCTAGAGCAGGGGCTGTCTAGGTATGTGAGCATCATTCAAGCAGCTGTGGGAGTGTTCTGTACTCTCAACAGCATCCTGGTAACTGGGAGCACTTTTAAAGGCCATTATTACCAATGCCTCTCTTCGCTCTCTCTCGCTCTTGGCAAGATCACAGTTTCGTAAAGTTAAGATTTAAAGGCAAGCTGGACTACTGCATGTCACTCTATAGATGGGATAATGTGCTTAATTAATAATTTTGACTCTCCCAGTGCTTGCTGTAATGATGCTTGTGCATTCAATGGGCTAAGCAGAAATGATGGAGGGACAGACTTTTGCAAAGTTGCATACCTCATTTGGGATCCTGCTTCACTCATGCTTTTAGGTTCCACTCGAGACTTCCACAACGGAAGGTGCCAACTTGGTACCTGATCCTTGCTGCTATTTCTAACCGAAGGAGTACAGTCTCTGTCTCTCCTTCTACCTGCCTACAGCCAGCAGTCCAGCTCTTATTATGCCCACTGAATATGAGTTGAGGGATGCAGTGGGGGAAGCCATCTGCCAAGACACACTGAATCATTCAGCATGGCACTTGTTTGTTGTTCTTCATCATGTGTGTTTGTTGTGTGGAACCAGACACTTTCAGAGGACTTAAGTGGGGCTGGCAATATAAATGTCAAACTGCTGACTCATTTTCATGCATTGTTTCACCAGTTTGCACAATGTTCTACAGTGACTCCCTTCACTATCAGGGCTAGTATTTTGACTAATGTCTTTTACAAATCAGAAAAATCTATTTTGCTAATTTTTTGAGATATATTCAGCAGATAGTACTGCAAAATCATGCAACCTGTCATAAACAGTATAGTGCAAGATGAATTCAGGTATAATCTCAAACCACTGATTTCAGTGCTGTGTTATTGTCCTTCACATGTCTAATGTTAATAATAATAATAATAATAATAATAATAATAATAATAATAATAATAATAATAATAACAATAATAATGATGCCAGAGACAATGAAGTATGCTACCAGTATTTTGTCTGTCTTGCTTTTCTTTATGGGGGTCACATTTACATAATTAGATCAAATTTATGTTTTTATACATTATGCAAAAAATAAAGTGGAAAATTAAAATAGAAAGCTGTGTTGAAAGAGAGAGAGAGTAAGTGAGAGATGGACAGACAGAAAAAAATTTTAGGTCATGTTTATCTTGGTAGAACTTTTAGTGTGAAGTATATATTGTCTCTTGTAATTGTAAAAACAGATTGCATATTTTAGTCGTAACAAATATGTGGTTGAAATAACTTATTAATAAATGTTACCTACTTTACTAACTGGCAGCAATGATTCTCTGCTGTATGCTTACTGAAATGTGTTGAAATAGGGATTTAATTTATTCCTGGTATAATTAGTCTTGACTAAATTTATAATGATAATTGTTATTAGGTAACAGTATAATGAAGAACAGACAATTATTGTGACTATGCATCCATTCAAAATTCAGAAAAGACTGCCAATTAAGTAAATAACTAATAAGCGCATAAAGATTTATAGTTGCAGAGAAAGGGTAAAAAAAAACTGACTCCTAGAAATTAGGTAAAGGCATTTAAGGTTTTCAAGAGCAGAATGAAGTAATATAAATATACAAAGGGATATAGCTAATGCAATATACTAAATTGTCTTGTTTTAAGTGTTATTAATAGGAAAAACTTGGATTTAGCATGAAGAACATGGAAGTAGTGCAGTGATGTAGGTGTCTAATTTTTAAATGGCATATTGTTTCCCACTCATCAGTATTTTTATCACAGAGTACTGCTGTAACCTACATCATAGATATATTCTTGGTACCTTCTACAACTCCCTAATCTGCACTTTTTAATTAGTTTTCAACCCCCGCATCAGAAAAGTCACCCTGCATGTCTTTAGTCACCAGTTACTTAACATGAATAAATTCCCATTTTGCTGCCTTTCGTGAGCCCCTCTGAATAACTGCATGTAGCTATGGAAATACATTTTAGCCAAAGCCTAAGGAAAACAACACTGTTTCTTGTTTGTACAGGAGCACAATGGAATGAATAGAGTTTTATCAGCAGCACTGCTGTGCTAACCTTTCAGTTGTTCATGTTAATTGTAGATGAGGGAAAAGATATTTTAGTGCACAGACATGGGAATAAACAAGCCAATGCAGAAGAAAAAAATATATACTTTTAATATCAACTGTAAGGCGACACATAAATTACCATAAACCATTCAACAGAATAAATAAATGCCAGCCAAAGCATTTACAGATGCTCAGGAACTATAATGTTCATCAAAAGACTATAACAACACTATGGTTAGCACTGTGTTGCAAAGCAGGAGCGTTTTAGATGTTAACATATTATCCAGTCTCCACCTGCAGACTGTGCAAGTGCACTTTGTTTAAAGGTCTATTAACTCCTTCTAGACCGCTTCACCAAAGTCATCCCTGGCCATCATTATGTCTTAGAAGTTGTATTTCTGCTTAGGATTATTAGTTATTAGGACAGATGCAGTTTATTTATTTGTTAACCTAGTAAGTGAACCTTTTTCAACCCTGGCCTGGCTTACAACAGCAATGGCACATGCAATCTGAAAGGAGAGTTTAGCATAAGCAATTAACCATTAGTTGAATGAAACATTTTTTTCTCGATGAGTTTATGTATCTTGTCAACTTCCCCTATCAGGCATCATAGGGCAGTTAGTGTGATATTATGTTTTATGTCTTATTGATTGACTGTAAAGTCAGAGACATTTGAAAACTAGTGGGGAGTAATCTGGAGAACCAGATGACTCACACTGAACCTTAATGGAAAATATATTTATGAATATTTCTTTAGAAACAAGCATAAATATGCATGTGGAAACATGCTGTCCAATACTTCCTCAAGCTTGTCATGTGTTTTCTTGGGTATCAGTAAAAAGGGAATGATTACAGAGTTTAGCTGTTAAAACATTTTAGATAAAAATGTATGTATTGCTATACTGTTCAATGCAATATAAAGTAATAAAAAACTTCACATGAATGTATGTGTGTGTGTGTGTGTGTGTGTGTGTGTGTGTGTGTGTGTGTGTGTGTGTGTGTGTGTGTGTGTGTGTGTGTGCCCGTGCTCATGTATGTGCCTGCTTGTGTGATAAATGTTCTATGATATTTGTTTTCTATTATTTGCCATGCAGTAAATCAGATAAAACTTTTTTGTTCTTTTTCCTTCTTGGATGAACATGTTTCCTTCAGGCACCTCCCAGTGTTTATATTAAAACAGAGAGGCAGTATACAGGGGCTGTTTGGGCAGCTTAGTTTATGTTTCTCTGTATATTCTAATCATCTTACAGTCGTATTAGTTTCCATGCAAACAACTTATCATGTGTTTACCGTCTCCTTCCTGTTTTTGATAAACTTCAGTAAAGCATCCAAAGAGGATGGACGGGAAGGACAAGAAACTTGAAGTACATGAGGATAGAAGAGATACAGTCTGGCAATTTAGATTTTGACTTTCATACACAGAACAACAACACTTCATTAATATTTTCAGAAAAAAACATTAACCTCATTTGTCATGTTATGGTTCCATTCAAAAGTCCCATCACACCTCAGAGATAACCAAGCTCCTTAATGGTCTATGCAGCTGATGTACTAGACAGCACCTGTTCATATGGCCACAGATTTCTTCATGTCCTTTAAAAATGGGGAGCTTGCCACTTATTTATTCATCACCTGCTCCTTGTACTCCTATCAGGAGGCTGAAGTTGCATTTTCTTCAGGAATGGGTTATACATTTCCTCCCTGTTTGTAACAGACCACAAAACAATGGATCTTTTTAGACGGGAATTTATCTGGTAAAGATTGTAAAAGGAGTTGCAGACTAATAAATGAACCCCTTACGCTCCAGTATGTCCTTTGTACCTCACCCCCAAAACCATGAAATGATATGTTCCATAATAATTACAAGAACTCACTATTGGCTCCTGATGCTGATAATGTACACACGGAGTTGTAATATGTATGTGTGTTTGTATCTGCATTTCTGTGTATAAAATAAACAAAAAAAGTAAATACTACTCTGGTAAATGGCTTGATGGCATCTAACACATGGTTCATAAATAATGAAAATCACAAAGAACAGTGGTCATCATGCAACTCTGGTTGACTTCCTCCCAGTAAGGAAAGGGCACTTGGGGTAGAATCAGAGATTGCAAAGTCAACCCTATGAAACAGTTGGCTGAAAGCATACACCACTGGTTACCACAATTATCTGTAAGCAGTGGTAAAAGGAGGCTGTAAGGTTAAAAGGGATTAGGCTGAAGAGCTGGAAGTTGGCAGAGAAAGCACAAAAGTTCAAGGAAGTACTCAGTGTTCTAGCACCTCAGTAAGAACAGGATATAGGTGGAGATGAAGAAGAATGGCAACATCTCAAACCAGCATGTGTGAGGACTGCAGAAGAGATACAGTCAAGCCAGGTATGTAAATAAGGTAAATAAGGAAAGCTGGTCATTGAATGCAGAAGTCCAGGTAGTCATCAAAAGAAAATAGGAATGCAGGAAAAGATGGGTGATAGAAAAGGTGAACCAGACTAAGAAGGAAGACTGGTTGGCTAGTAAAAAGTCTAAGAGAGAAGTCACAGTAGCAGAGAACAAGGTATGAGAAGCACTCTACCAGCTTCTGGAAAGTGACTCAGCTGATGGTGCCAATAAACTCTTATCAGGCTAAAAGGCAAAGGAAGAAAGGTAAAGAAGATAGTCATTAGATACCCCTCATATGGAATGCCAGGAACAGCAACCTGCTCATCTGTTCACAGGGATCAAATGTGGATGGAAGGAGTAATTGCAGCAGATTCTTAATGAAGAAACACCCAGAAGCTGTAGTGCCAAAGACACAAGCTATGATGAAAGAGAAAGAGGAACAGCAATAAAGAAAATGAAGTTAGGGAAAGCAGCAGGCATAGATTAATGGACACCAGATACGATCAAGATTCTGGATGAATTAGGGGAAAATGGCTCCAGATGGTACTCATAGCAGTGTAGACAGAAAGGTGTCATCCAGATGACTGGTGACTATGCATTCATTCTAGTGCCAGTGTACAAGAACAAAGGGGACATTCATAGCTCTGAACAGCATAGAGATATCTAACTCCTGTCACACTGAATGAAAATGCTGGAGAAGGTGATTTATAAATGAAATTGACATAGTAGTAGAAACTAGGATGGGAGATGAGCAATTTGGATTCAGATCAGGCTGGAATGCAACCAACCCGATGTCTGCAGTAAGACAGGTAGATGAGAAGAAGCTAGAGATGAAGAAATAGTCTAACTGGCCATTCCCAGTCTTGGAGACAGCAAATGACAAGGCCCCAGGAAAGCTAATTTGAGTAGTCCTTTGATGATCTAAATTCCAAGAAACACTGGTAGAATTAAGTACAAGGACCAAATGATACAAGTACAAATAATTTTTGAGCTCAGTCAGGGTTTCCCAGTGAGACTGGTTGTGAACCACTGTTCAGATTTGAGCCTCCTGCTGCTCATACTGGTGACGGATTACATTAGCAAAGAGGATGGTGGAGAGAAAAACAATAAAACTGAGTGGACCACATACTGCAGAACTCCACTTTAATAAACGTTTAGCGCTTTCATCAGAACTATTTCCAACTTCTTCAGAACACCAACATACAAAAGTGAAATGTTTACATAGATACACCACAGTCACATGATACTAAAACACACCCATCTGTACTAAATTTAAAACTGCAGTCTTCCAAAAAGACCTATTTTTACATAGTTCAAAACCTTGCTTATTACAGAAAACACTTCAATAAAATATGTGTATAAAAATACATATATACTGTATACATACTCTTGTGACCCCTGTAAAACCAAGCCTCTAAAGCAAATAGCCTAACCCTAACACAGTTCCTGACAAAATGGATTTGCAATTTCCGAAAATCTGTTTGGCCAGCTTGGTAGATATGGGCATCCTGAGATAATCTAGCAATTGCGTCATGCATTCAGACAACCTTTTAATCCTTAAAGAAACTAACACAGTATGCAAGAGATTTACAGGTCTATATTAGATCAACAAGCGCTTAAAAAAGCGAACAGTGATTAATCGACCCTATATAAGCGAAAGCTTACAATTTCAAACTGTCAGAACAGCGATTTTTTTCCTAGGGGAACAAAATCGCTGTTCCAACAACAACCAAAAAAAACAACATACTTTAAACATTTCATCAAGTGGGGGGTTTTGCCCCTACACCCCCCTACTTAAATATACCAACTCCGAAACCGCACTACAGTGCCAAAAACTGCAAAGTAATGAAGCAAATTATTTCCCAGGGAAAGAATTCGCTTAAAAGCCGCTTCGATATTTTGCCATTTCAGGCTTTTGAGTTCGACCAAGACGCATTCGAAAGAATGCGTCTTCAGTCTTCTAATAGGGAACCGAGATGTACATACATAACTTCCTTGGAGGCAAAAATCTCTCTTATAAACAACGTTGTCAATAAAACACACACTCCATCCTTCACACATACTGCTGACCACACACATACAGTAGATCTCCTTTTGCTGAGGCACTTAAAGGAAACCTCTCCATACCTCAAAGACCACCTAAGCCATCAAACAGCAGCACCTACCCTCACCAGCCACTAAGGCACTCACCTAAAGTAACAACTAACAGCACACATGAAGATACACCCAATAATTCCCCCAAGAACCAAGTCCATAAGGCAAGCAAATACTTTATTCTAAAGCAAAATGCATCCTACTAAGCACCAGTTTGCCAAAATTCACATCTCCCCCTAACCCCGAGAACACAGCTCATCATCATCATCATCATCAATATCCTTTTTTTCTTTTCCTACATGGGGTTGCGGTGTCATGTTCACTGTCACCACCTCTCTTGATTTAATGCAACACTCCTGCCTTCTTTATGTTCTCTCACACAATCCATCCACCTCCTTGCTGGATGCCCTCATATCCACTTACAGCCTTCCTGCCTGTCTCAAATCTTCTTCTTCTTGTTTTCTGCTTTTTTGCACATGTCCAAACCACTGCAATCTGTTCTCTCTCTATCTTTTCTGCAATTGGAGCTGCTTTGGCTTCTACTCTTATGTCCTCATGTCTTCATCTGTCCCACAGTGTGCATCCTACTACCCATGTCAGGCACTTCATTTCCATCACCTCTAGCTTTCTCATATGCTCTGCCTTTACTACCCAGGTTTCTGTACCATACAGTAGTACTGGTCACACCACTGTTTTGTACACCTTACTTTTCAGATTCTTTGGCAATCTTCTGTCATACACTACACCTGACACTCTATGCCATTTAGCTGCATCCCCTCTGATTCTAGCTTTGACCTCTTCATTGAGACTTCCCTTCTCCTCAACCACACCTCCCAGATATTTTTCCACTATCTTCCATTCTATCCCAGCTTCTTCTGATTTCCCCAATTTGCTGCCATTACCACTATCTTATCTGTACTTAGTTTCATCCCATGTGCCTTCAGTTTTGCATTCCATTCCCCTATCCTTTGCTGACGTTCTTGCTCAGAGTCTGCCTTTAATGACACATCATCTGCATACAGCAACTTTGTTGATCTGTCCCCTCCAACCTGTTCGCTAATGTAGTCCATCACCAGTATAAACAGCAGTGGGCTCAGAGCTGAACCCTGATATACACCCATTCTCACTGGGAACTCCTCTGTGAGACAAAACACTGAGTGATCGATTCCTTGTACACAGTCTGCACTAATGCTACTAATGTTTATGAGATTTTAAACCACCATAGTACAGTTACCTATGCAGAATTATTTACAGAAACCCTGTACAAAGATGTAAATGGCTGCATTGAGGCTGCAGTACCTACCAGAAGCATGCCCACCTGTAACATCAAAAACAAACCCACTGATGGAATCCTTACCTTAACAGGATATATCAGAAAAGAAAAAGTCATGGCCAAAATCAGAAAGAGTAACTCTCATAGAGACAACAGCACTCAGATTCAACTAAACAACAAATTAAGAGGTCTAATAAAGTCCAACAAGGCCAATAATGAAGCCAGGATAACCTCCCAAGCCAAGGACAGTCACAAGGCCATCTTTAGCTATGTCAAGTACCTTAATGGTAACAGTCAGCAGTGTGCGGAACTGATGGTAAATGGCACAACCTTCTCTGTTGAAGGTGACATAGGAAATCTACTGGTTGATAATTTTAGTTCTCACTTCACCCCAACCCCCCAACTAACCCCTGTGAAATCTCTTCTAGATATTCCCCCAACTAGCAACAGGTAACAGGTCCTGATGGCATGCACTAAGGCCAAAAACGCTGCTTCAGTGACTGCTGACAATATACCTGATTGCCTTGTAAATATCCTAAAACAAGTCCTAGCAGGACCTCTTGAGAAACTCTTCATCTACACCTCAGAACAGGTTACATGCCAGGTGAATGGAGGGCTGCAATGGTCATCCCTCTTCATAAGGGTGGACTATCAATTGACACCAGAAACTAGAAACCCATCAGTCAGAAAAGTCTGATATGTAAAGCCATGGAATGAACTATCATGGCAATGATCAACAAGAACATTGGCAGCATACAGACACTGGATCCATCCCACCTGGCTTTGTTAAGGGAAGGTCTTGCTTACTCAACTTGGCATACTTCTTTGAGAGGGTCACTAAGGCTATGGATGAGGGGAAAATGGCGCATGCCACCTAATTTGATTTGGTCAAGGTATTCAGTATAATACCCAACTCAGGGATTGTTGACAAACTCTCAGAACTGGGCATATATCCCTGAATACTTGCTGGATTTCTGGCTGACTCACAGATGTAGCTAAAAAGTCAGGATTGATGAGACCATCTCCACCAGGATACTGGCTACCAGTGGAGAACCCCAGGGATCCATGTTGGGCCTGTTCCTGTTTGGCATCTATGTTTTGGAAATGAAGACTAATGTCAAAGGCCTCTGGCTCAACAAGTTCACAGATGACTGTAAATACATTCCCCCATGACAGCAACATCCTGCAAGAGGGTCTAACATAAACAAATGGCTGGTGTGACAGCCAAGGATTAAAACTCAGACTCAGTGCAAAGAAATGCTTTATAGTGCCCTTTGGGAAATTGTCCACCCAACTAAATACTTCATCGATAAAACACCCCTAAGGGTTGACCCAATAGTTAAGGATATGGGAACATATATGGATTGTAATCTGACCTTCAACCAACATGCTGCCAAAATGTAAGAAAATCATTTTATGTCACCCAACATATAAGCAGAGGTATGGCATCCAGGTCCAAGGAAGTTATAGTACCGCTCTACGCAGCCCTTATCTGACCTATCACTGAGTACAGTTCCCCATTTGGCATGTACCTAACCAGGCACTTACAACAATTAGAACCCCTTCAAAGGTTCCACACCAGCAGAATTCAGGGTATGAATACCCTGTCTTCTCCAGATCGCCTTAAGGCCCTATCTCTGCACTCAGTCTTCTACAACTTACTGAGAGGCAATATATGCCTGGCATATAAGGTACCCTCAGATCCAGCTTGGATGAATCTCTTGCACATTTGTAAAACAAACAGCATCAGAAACACTAGATCCAAGGACTTGAACTTTGTCTGCAACAAAAACAGAACATGCTGGAGAGACTAATATTTATCTCAAAGGATACCCATGTTATGGAATAAGTTCCCCATCTATGTGAAGCAAAGTTCATCCCTGAACCTATTCAAAATAATCCTTGATCATTGGATAGGAAATTGTAAATTCATTCCCTGTCTGCAACCCATGTCTCTGATGGAGAGAAGTCAACAGTAAGTAAATCAATCACCAACTAACATACACCCCCAAATAGCTACCTCTTTACTAACATATCCTACCATATAAGTGTCAAAGGAACTCGGGAACAAAACTGGGTTGGATTGCTTGGCTAGCCTTGTAAAGACTCTGGTGGTCAGTAGCAAAGAATAAACCTGTACTTTGGGGAAAATAAAATTTGAACAAGGCTCCTTACTAGCTACCTATGAATCTATATGAAGGCAAATTTGCACACTCTCACATAAACATGCATGCATAATGTGTGAATCACTAACAAGCAGTGTAACCTAACATGGACATATTCACAAATAAATGAATATATATACTGTAATATTTCCATGTGTGTGTGTTTTTATATGTACATCTGTGTACATGCATGAAAGGGGTTATCGGTCACAGGGCAACAGGCATATGTATGAATATGTATATAAACTCAAACTACTCATATTTGGTTCAGGTGAAATCTCAATTATTTCACAAAACAGCACACCGACTGAGCAAATCTCCGATGCCAAACTTTTTGGTATACTCATAGCTAACAAATTATTGTCAAGAAACATACTGACTATGTAAGTTCCAAAAACTCACAAAAAGTTGGATTTGTTATTCAAATCAAAACCCTACCTTACAGAAACAGCACAGCTAAATACAGCTCAAACGCTGTTACTACTTACCTAACTTTATACTTCCTCTGTCCTTAGTAATATTCCAAAGCCTCACCTAAATAAGCTAGAACAAACATTCAATAAAATGTCAAAGTATGCTGTTAATGTCATCAACATTATTGCAAAGCACTTCACAAGATTTATCAGTTAGAGCTAAAATACCTTGTAATATTTAACCGGTTAAATATAAAATATAAAATAAAATTCTATATGAACCCAGCAGATGTCCACCCATCTGTAATTTACTTCCAAAATATATACCTTACAGATGCCTAAAATCGCATATCCAAAACCTCCTAGAATTTGTAAAGTCAAACAACCACTTTGGTGACTCTTTATACTCTGTTCAAGTAGCCAAGCTATGGAATTTCATCTCTCGACTTTAGACATGAGAGTAAACATAAAACATTTCTGTATAATCTAAAAACCTACCAAACTTTTACATGGACCTGTGCTTGTACCTGAATTTCATTTCCATCCATCCTGTCTCCACCCCCTATCCATTCCAGTCTTTCACTCTTTTCCTCAGGTTCTCTTAACCACTATACTATCTACATTCCTAACCTTATATTTAACTGTGGACATATATTGTTGAGGTATTTATTTGTAACCTGTATTACTTACTGATGTTTTATACGTATGTAAATATATATTTTTGTAAATGTTTGGTATATATTTTAAAGAAGATCCATATACAGTTGATTTTTTTTGTCACATCTTTTGTATAACTGTGGAGCTTTTGTCCCCTTGCCCCCAATGAAAATGGGCTTTTAGCTCAGTCACATCATTCCTGGTCAACATATGGGGAAAAAAAAAAAAAAAAAAAAAAATATATATATATATATATATATATATATATATATCCTTGTCATAACACTGAAAATGAAAACTCATGACATTGAAACTCATAAGGTCAAACCCATTTCACTAAAAACTCATAACACTGAAAACTTATTTCACTGAAAACCATCTCCACAAGAAATATATCCTAGAAAACATGTTTTTGCAGGGAAGCAAGCCCCCTTGCACCCCCCATGTGAAAGGCTTTGCATCCATCCCCCCTTACTTATATATACTAACTGTATGATCACACAACTGTTGAGAAAAGAAAACACACACACACGGACACACACACACACACACACACACACACACACACACACACACACACAGTGAATTAGTGTTTAAGAGCAAATATGGACACCTACAGATCTGGGAGTACAAAATGATGCTGATGCAGTAACAGCCAGCATATCATTGCTGGAGCCTTCCTGTGTCCTAAAAGAGTGCTATTCAAACTATCTGGAGATATACAGAGCTGAGTATATTATTCTGGCACTTCAGAGCTGTGTACTGTTAATTGTTGTTTGACTAATTTTATATCATTGCTGGCTGACTTCAGAGTTCTGCACTGTTATTTTTGCTTCACTGTATATTTTTTCAGATCTCTGCTGAAAGTGTTGTTTTCCCCTACCCACCCTATCCCTGTTTTGTTGTTTAAATTTGGAGGCTTTTGCAGTTGCCCGCCCCCACTGCAGATTTGATCTGGGACACCCCTCCCCAGTCCCATCTCTTTACCTCATTCTACATAATAGACTTCTTCTGCACTTGTTTTTAGTCCTTTTTAACTTAATTGCATTTTTTTAAACTGTTTGGTCTAAAATTGCTACATACTCAAGTGTGCTAGCTTGCACTGCATTTGAATTGTTTTTACTGCTGTTTTAGCTACTTTTCTGTATAAAAAAAATCTAAGCCTGTTTCCTACCTTTCCTGTAACTAGTGTAGTCCAGATTCAGATTTGCTGTACCCAGGAATGTATGTACGCTTCTGAGCCCCCCAAGCTTTCTGTGTTGGAGGGAAGCCTTCTAGCTTATCAGTGGGAGTGGTAAGCACTAGGTAACCTATCTACCACATAAGGAGTGGTTCTGGTCCAGAAATTGTAGTTATTGCCCGTTTGGGCTGTTTTTCCATCTCTCTCAACTTTCTGATTTAAAAGCCCACATTTGCACTTGTTTCCCCCCTTTCCTGTAACTAGTTTAGTCCAGATACAGATTCTTAGTTTTAGCACTTGAATTTGCTTATTCGTGATCAGCACTTGTTCAGAACTTGTTGTAAGTACTAAATAACCTACTAATTACTACAGCACTCAACCTTCCTCATTACCTAGATGAAAACAGTTTTTGTAATTACTTTCCTCACTTGCTTAGAGAAAAACAGCTCTTGTACTCACTGTCCTCACTTATCTAGACAAAAATAATTTTTTATACAGGCATGTCCAAGGGTCAGCTCCCAGTGTCCTCTCATGTCTATCTGATGAATCTGGGCATCTTGAGGCAATGTAGAAATTGCCTCGTATACACAGATAACCCTCTCCTACCACCCAACACTACAACCTGTGAGAGATGCACTTATCTAGCCAAACTGGAGATAAAGCTCTCTCCAACCAAGACTGAACTTGACAGTCAAGAGGAGAAGGTAAACGCTTGCACCACACCACACTCATCACATAGTCTCACTAAATCTACACCACCAAAATCCACACATAGAAACACAAAAACATTCGCAGAGGCTTTCAATAATAATCTGCTCAAGCAACAGAGACCTCCAAAGCGGAAGTGCAAGAAACCTCCACCCCCCAACACAACCCAAATGACACATAGCCCGCAGACTCAGTGTGCCACTCAACCACAGCCAATAAGGCAAAACAACGTACCCAACACACTAGTCATAGGTGACTCCATAGTCAGGCACACTGATGTCCCACTCACCAGCATAAACAAGGAGAAGGTTACTGTCAGCTGCCTGTTGGGTGCCAGGATCCGCTACATAACCCACGCACTCAGGTCACTCCACAACAAGTACAAATATGACTCTGTCATTGTCCATGTTGGTGTAAACGACCTGAGACATACCTCCCTGGACTACATGAAGAGACATGGAAGAGCTCTCCGATCTTGTAGCCCAGGCAGGTATGACCCTAGCCCCGAATAGCATTCTGCCATCACCCAAAATGATACTGCAGTACAAGAACAAAATGATTGACTTCAACAATTGGCTAAGCTTCTGGTGTCATTCTAAAGGGATCCAGTATCTGTCTGCCTGGGATGACATGGTTGACAGACCACGATGCTGTCACCCCTGGGATTCTGGATACTGGCTAAGGTTCTTTCCACCCCTATAGTGCTTTTTTAGGCAAGGTTCAAATGGCAAATTCACCACCGTAACAGGAACAGGCATGCAAAAACTGAGGGTGATGCTACTCAATGCTAGAAGTCTAAATCTCAAAATGCACTCACTCGAGGCACTCCTTAAAATGGAGAACATCGATATCTGTGCAGTGACTGAGACCTGGTTCAAGGCTCCAGAGAGCACCCCTGCACTACCAGGCTATAACTCATACCACACTTTTCAGCCATGTAACCTGGACTGGAACACCAAAGGCGAAGATGTGTCCATATTCATTAAGGATATCCACACCTCCAGGCTAGTTGTTTAGCATGTTATCCAAGTGCAATTAACTGTGGGCAAAACTGCAATCCAAACTGTAGCTTGCTACAGATCCCCCACCATGCCCCAGAATTCCCATGCCTCTTTTCTTGATGTACTGGAAAATATTAGGGTTCATCCAAACACTCTAATAATGGGCGATTTCAACTACCCCACCATTAACTGGGAAAACTACTCATGTACCAACTACTTCGCTCAAGGCTTTCTGGAATTCATAAACTCCAATGCCCTGGATCAACTTATCCACACCCCCACCAGGGGCAACAATATCCTAGATCTAGTCATTACCAACATGAGTGAACGGTGTTCCACACCTGAAGTCAATGCCTCATTGGTCCGATCCGACCATAAGCTAATTACCCTAGATATCCACATCCTGCCCCCACCCCCCCATTAAGGAAACCATGGTAAAAAATTTCTCCAAAGCCAACTTCATGCTTCTTAAGACAGAAGTGGTGAACTTCATGACACCCACGCAGATGGACAATAAGTTACGACTACTAAATCCTACATAATTGCACTTTATAAGCACTTACATGAGTGCATGGATCGTGCTATCCCAAACAGAACCAAGATGCTATCCGCCAAAAAAGGAAGCCAATCTGGTGGTCCCCTGCCATAAACAAACTGTACAAGAGAAGGAAGAAACTGTTACAAAAGAGAGTAAAATCCCATGAGTGGAAGAGCTACCTGGTCAGCCACAGTAAGAAGCTGTGATCCCTGATAAAATCCTCCAAAGCTAGTTACGAAAACAAAATTGCCACTGATTCTAAAGACAACCACAAAGCATTCTATAGCTATGTCAAGAATTTCAATGACAACACTTAGATCTGCTCTGAGTTACAGGACAATTGCACTAAATATACAGACCCAACCGATATTGCCAACATCCTGGCAGATAGGTTCAGTGCTAACTTTACCCCACTCTCATCCCCTAAAGAGCACATCTCTATACTGGAAGAATGCATAGTTCCTGTAATCACGGCTGCACAGGTAAAAACCACACTCTCCAAAGCCAAGAACACAGCATCCATGGGACCAGATAACATCCCAGGCTGCGTTCTACATGAACTACAGAACGAACTGGCACCCCACCTAGGTACCATGTTCAATCATAGCCTCACCTCAGGCTTTGTGCCTGCTGAATGGCGCACAGCAACGGTTACCCCACTCCACAAGGGGGGAGCCACCACGGACCCCAGGAACTACCACCCCATTAGCCTGACGAGCCTGGTCTGCAAGGCTATGGAATGTATCATCATGGAACTTATAAACAAAGACATTGGTAATCTCCAAACTCTGGACCCTACCCATTTCGGGTTTGTAAAAGGCAGATCATGTCTCCTAAACCTGATAGACTTCTTTGAAGCAGTCGCCAAAGCCATAGACGAGGGTAAGGTGGTTCACACAGCCTATCTAGATCTTGCCAAGGCTTTCGACACCATCCCACACTCTGGAATTATAGATAAATTCACTATACTAGGTATAAATCCCTATGTCACAAGATGGGTTGCCAACTGGCTCACTGACAACCCACACTGTGAAAGTAGCAGACTCCAAATCCGACTTCAGACCAGTGACAAGTGGAGTACCACAGGGTTGTGTCCTGGGTACTCTCCTGTTTGGTGTCTACTTCTCTGAAGTACAGGCTAACACAGAAAGTCTTTGGCTAATGAGGTCCACAGATGACTGCAAACTAGCAGCCATAATCGAAACTCCTAACGATGTGAACATCCTACAAAAGGGCCTCACTGAGACAGATGCCTGGTGTCAAAGCCATGGCCTCAAGCTCATTGCCAAAAAGGGCATTGTCATCCCCTTTGGTAAAAACTCTGCAACCATGAACTACAACATAGGTGGTAGTATACTTAACACCGAAAGTGTGATAGGAGACCTTGGGACACAGGTGGACAGCAGTCTCTCCTTTGATAATCACACCGTCACAGTAGTCAGAAAATCCTTCTACGTGGCACACCTTATCACAAAAGATTTCTCATCCAAAAAAAAAGAGGTCATTGTTCCCCTCTACTCATCACTTATTAGACCCATTATAGAGTACAACGCCCCTTTTGGTATGTACCTCACAAGACATCTTCAACAACTGGAAAGGCCGCAGAAAGACCTCACAAAGAGGATTACCGGCCTCAAACAGATGCCCTACACAGACCATCTCAAAAAACTCCAGCTTTACTCCGTCACATATCACCTACTCAGAAGTGATCTCTGCCTAACATACAAAGCTATGTCAAACCCAGAGCTGTTGGACATGCTCCACATACTCTGGAATAAACTACCAATCTATATCAAACAAAGCTCCTCATTAGCACTCTTCAAGAAAAATCTTGATGATTGGATGGAAATAAGAAATTCACTCCGGGGATCACTTTTATGGCTCTGCTCGACAGTGGCACAGGAAAATAATTTCCTTGGGTGGCAAAAGCCAGGGTACCTTTTTGGCTGGGCTTGTATAGGCCCCAGGGCTGATAGCCTAGTACCTACCTATGAACCTATGACCATTGCTATTCACACATACTGTGCTAGAATCACTTCCATAATGACTGGCATGATAAAAAAATGACACCATTGCATAAATTCTACACAGTCTGTACAATTGTTTTTCAATGTTATGAGTTTCCAGAATGGGTTCGACCTTAAGAATTTCAATATTATGAGTTTTCAGTGTTATGATAGGGACCTACTGTGTGTCTGTATATGTGTGTATATACATATATATATATATATATATATATATATATATATATATATATATATATATATATGGATCTATCTTAGTACATCGACATTTCAAAAGAGCGAAAACGAATTAACCGACACCAGAAGATTGAAAGTCACTTCACCGACGCCAGAAGATCGACAAGGCTGAAGACCGACGGAGGAAGACACCGACGCTGAGAACACTGCGATGGGGAAAGGATGTGTAAGTATCTAGTGACGGACGATAAGGTAAGTGTGCAATGCTGGTGTTCTGTAGGGGTAGGGGTGGGATAAGTGAGTTAGGGTTAGGGCGCGGGTTAGGTGAGTGTGTGAGTAAGGTAAGTGTGCGATGTTGGTGTTCTGTAGGGGTAGGGGTGGGATAAGTGAGTTAGGGTTAGGGCGTGGGTTAGGTGAGTGTGCGAGTAAGGTAAGTGTCGCGATGTTGGTGTTTTGTAGGGTAGGGTGGGATAAGTGAGTTAGGGTTAGGGCGGGTTAGGTGAGTGTCTTGAGTAAGGTAAGTGTGCGATGTTGGTGTTTTGTAGGGTAGGGGTGGGATAAGTGAGTTAGGGTTAGGCGGGTTAGGTGAGTGTGCGATAGTGACAGACCTTAGGGTAAGGGTTTGGGTTAGGGTTGTACATAGTTGTGTATGTATGGGTTAGTGTTCGTTTGTAAGGATTTTGGTGTGCTTGTGTTGTGTGTGTGGGTGTTGGATAGGGATTTGTTTTGTTTGTTGGTATGATGTGTCGGGTGTATGCGATGTCGTGTTTGTGAACTGTCGATCTTCTGGCGTCGGTGAAGTGACTTTCGATCTTCTGGTGTCGGTTAATTCGTTTTCGTTCTTTTGAAATGTCGATGTAGTAAGGTAGATCCATATATATATATATATATATATATATATATATATATATATATACATATATCATCTTCTTTCAGCTTTTCCCGGTTAGGGTTGCCACAGTAGATCATCTGTCCACTCATGATTGGCAGTGGAGTTTTACAGTGTCGAATTGCCAGCCTTGTGCCCAACCTTCCACAGAAGGCACACACATGCACACCCTCTCATCTATGGCCAATTTAGAGTATCCAATCCACCATCTGCATGTCTTTGGGATGTGGGAGGAAACCAGAGCACCTGAAGAAAACACACGTGACCACATGGAGGACATGCAGACTCCACACAGAAGGCACCCCAGCTATATATATATATATATATATATATATATATATATATATATATATATATATATATATAAAATATATTAAGGCATAATCCACAAATTCATATGTGAAGCAATAACACAGCATACATCCTTTCTTGCCTGTGACAAATGGAAATCGTAGGTGTTACATTAGATTTATGCTAATGTGTATTTATCAATGCATTGTGGGTATGGCCATCACTTGCACAAAAAGTAATATGACCTAACTAATTTCAAAATGAAAACTGAAACATAACTATGACCAAAACAAAAAAAAAACTGAGGCAGGCATTTTTCTTGTTGCTTTTTCACCCTATGTCTGCTGAGAATCAAGTTTCTCTAATTACACCATGACCATTTGTTCCCCTTATACTAGGAAACAGTATGGGAGTAATAGCCATCTGTAGGGGCAGTCATACAGATAGCCATGACAGCTGCTTATCCATCCAGAAAAAAAGAGGTCATTGTTCCCTTCTACTCATCACTCATTAGACCCATTATAGAGTACAAGGCCCCTTTTGGTATGTACCTCACAAGACATCTACAACAACTTGAAAGGCCGCAGAAATATCTCATGAAAGAGGGCATTTGCATGGCCTAACCATACCACCTGGGTGGTGGCTGAGCTACCTGCATTAATATGGGAAACCATAAAAAATTTCTCTTATGAAACCATATTGCTGTAAATTTACTAATGAAGGCTATCAGCAGGCAGTGACTTGGTGAGCTGAAAACCCACCCCAGGACACACACCTTGATGCTGGTATTCCTCTCAGCTATTCTGGCTGTATACATCCTACTCCTCTCTGCTCTCCTACCATTATGAGCATGCCCATCCTGATGTGCCAGCTTCATTGGAATCTAATATTCTAATCAAATTCAGGCTGCCTGCAATATAGTTAGGTGAACAGAAACACAAGAACAATAAAAGGCAAGTGATCACAGGAACCATAAGAGGTCTAGCCATATGCATCTTTAAGCAGGCACACTTAAACATTTCTCACATCTGTTACAAGCACTTAATAGTGCTCAACTCATAATTCAAGCATGGTCATACAGGATAACCCTACCCATGCAATCATCAAGACTTGCCTTAAACACAGGCACCTGCCTCTCACTCTCACTCTCTCTTTCTCTTTCCCATTTTTGAACCATGTGGCACATTGGGCAATGAGCGCCCTTCAGCGCTCATTGTTTCTGTAGCGGTTATGGATTTTACGAGCTCAGGTTGCTAGCCCAAGGCCCAACCCTCATTGGGGGGTGCACCACACATTTGCATGCACACACTCACACCTAGGGCCAATTTAGAGTGTCCAGTCCACCTACTGCATGTCGTTGGACTGTGGCAGGAAACCAGAGCACCTGGCAGAAGACACACAAATGCAGGGAGGACATTCAGACTCTGCAAAAAAGGCACCCCAGCCAAGAATCGAACCAGAGAACCTCTTGCTGTGAGGCGATGCTTAACCTGTAGTAATAACTTATTCCAAAGGCTGGGAATATATTGAGTTAGGAACCTATCCTTTCAGTGAATCTTTTTCATTTATTTGTAGATTTAGGTCCTTATTATGGGTGTTTGTAGAGCCACTGACTTTTCTAAGAAATAGGAGGTCAAACAGGAATAGTTCTTTCATGACTCAAAAAGTTAGATACAGGTCTCCACAGAGCAACTGGTTGGCTACTGAGTACAAAAAGAGTTGTGTTGATCTTTTGAGATATTTGAAGGATTTAAGGCCTTTAATTTTCTTGGTTAAAAATTGCCTGGGCTTTTCCACTTGAGCAATATGCTTGGAATTGTGCATATTAAAGGAACCAATATATTTGATGATGGATCTGATAAGATAATATGATAGTGGCAAGATGACTTCTTCAGATTTTGAAGTTATTCCACTGGAAATTAACTAGCCCAGACAGAAGGATTTCCTGATTAAGATGTTAACATGATGGCTGAATGAGAGAGAGTTGTCCACAAAAGTGCCTAGATCTCTCTGAAGAGGAATACCAGTTATAAGTTGGGAGGAACTTTTTTATGCCAAATGGTAATATGCTGCACTTTTTTTTAATTTAGTTTGAGTCTATTTTCATTACACCAGACATCTGCGTATTCCAGCCCTTGCTGAAGCAGTTGAATATCAGTGGAGTCCTGGAAAATAGTGCACAACTTTCAGTCATCAGTTATCTTAGTCAGCCTCACTTCTTTGATATTAGCTTAGATGTCTGCAAAAAAAAAATAGGAAAAAGGAGAGGGATCACCACTGATCTGTACAGCTCATAGGTTCTTGGGTTCTTATAAACTGGGCTAATGGCCACTGGAGCCTTTGTAAGCTAAGCTAAGCAGTCCAATTGTATTCTAGAAATGTATGTTTCTTAGAGTTTATTCTAAGGGGTATATGCAAACTAGGGAAAATTTAGACTGTCTCTTCCCATTACAGACATAGGTGCTAGACCTGGGGTATATTTTCAATTTCCCCATCCACTCATCCCAGTATCTCTTGAATGGGGTTAGAGAAGAGCCCTGTATCATATGGGTTGGAAGCTTATTCCAGAGAAAGAAAATTCTCTGCGACGCATACCCGTTCCTCCAACATGTCCAATTTATGTTGCGAGCAAAGCATAAATCCCTAGATCGTGTAATTATGATGCTATTAATTTTGTGGATATTCAAAAGGCCCATCACAGTGGGATTCAAGGATGCCTTGTATGCTAGGCACAGCCTGCCTCTCAAAAGTCTGTGGGAAACAGAATACAGAGATAGGGCTTTGAGGCAATCTTTAAAAAACTCATGCTGTTTAGGCCTTATTTATTTTTTATTTATTTGGCATTTGTTTACCAGGAAAGTCTGACTGGGTCATGAGGTACCCATTTTCAGTGGAGGCACGGTGAGAAAGGCTCCAGATACATATGGTTAACATAATGAAAAACTAGACAGACATAATAAAGTCAGAACATTCAAGCACATATATGAAAACAACTATTAGTTTGTCAGAATGAGAACTTAACAGACATAATAAAGTCATAACATTGAAGCACAAAATTTGAAAAACTACATATTAGTTTGTCAGAATAAAAACTCAACAGAAATAATATAGTCATAGTGTTTAAGCATAAATTATATGGAAAGCCTGATAATAGGAAGATGCAGCATTATTTACATAACAGATGATTATCATAATGATTATTAATGTAAAATGAGAAATAATAATGAATATTAATGCAAGCCTTGTATTCTTTTTGTAAGGAACCTCTGTAGACATTCCATGTGTTGCATATGCCTAGTCAGGTACTTAATGAAGGAGTTTTTCTACTCAATTATAGGCCTGATGAGGGCTGAATACAGTGGGATGATGAATTCCTTGGACTAATAATCCACTAGTTACCAATTTATCTTCAGAGAGGACACCAGCAACTTCCACAACTTGGTTTCTGTTGGATAGCCAATTTACAATCCAGTGGATAAGGTAGAAGTATACATTAAGCTTGTCTAATTTTCCAATAACAACAACTTGAGGATGATGTCAAAAGCCTTAGTTTGATCAAGTTAAGCAATGGTTTGAGAGTGCTCAGTGTCTATAGCTTCTATAACCTTTTTAAAGATGTTTATTAAGTACAGAAGACAACACCTGCCAACCACAAAACCAAACTGAGTGGGGCTAGGTCACTTGAGTTGCTTATGTCTACATAAATGAATTCTGCTGTCATACTATCATATATTCCATGGCTTTGCATTTAAGGCCTGTAGAGAGGACACCTTTGTGTAGTGGAGTCACAGTGGCTACTCCTTGGGTGTCAGGGATAATCCCTCTAGATAGGTTAAGAATGAAATGATTTATGTACATGCTCAGGTAGTGCACATTTGTCACTAATGGGAATGTAGTCTGGTATGATATCTGGTCCTACAGACGTATTATTTCAAGCTCTGACAGAGATTCTAAGACTTGTTCCAAAGTGATTTCAGGGAGAAACAAAATGTTCAGGTCACTGCCTATCTTCCAAGTCCTCTACTTGAAACAGAATACCATATAGCTGTGTATCATGGCTTTGGACTGTGACTGCACAGTTGTGTAAATGTGTAGCCTGAATATTCAGTGCTGACTCAGGAATGGTTGTTTCATAAATGCAAACTTCCAGAGATCGCTTTGCTTACAAATATCTTCATTGATTGTTGTACAAAATACAGTAAAACAATCTCAGCTGTTTATATTAATGCAGTTCAATTTCAAATAATGTTTTGTATACAAATATAACCCCTAAAACAAACACAGTCTACTGGTATATAAAGTATCTAAACATGCATGCAACTAATATTCAGATTAAATAAATAATTCTCAGTTGCCTCTATTTTAAAGAAATATGTAGGAAGACTTTTATTCTAGATGAAAATATACCCTTGAAGACGTTAACATCTTCTTAGTTGATCTAATGTTCTTCACTTAATTTTTTTGACTACCACAATTCTCAGCAGCTGTAACAATAATTGAAAAGGGGTTCTTTATTCTGTTTTGAATTCCTAGTAATAACTTTTCCTCCCATTGCTAGTATGAACCAAAAGATTGAAAACTGGTCTGATTTTAATCACTGGGTACAGGAGCATTAAATAAAACATGCTCCTTCCAAATCAAAATGCTATTATTCCATAATGCTTATACAAAATATTTTACATTTCCCAATAGGCTTTAATATAGGTGCATTCAAGCATATTGTTTCCAATCTGCTTTCAAGTTTACATCTCCAACAAGTTAACTGGGTATTTCTGTTAACTTTAACAATTCTGTCAGTTATAAAAAGCATCTGGGTATACACTTCCAAGTGTACATTTTCCAAAATAGTAACTGTGAAGTATTTTCTACATACTGCAAAATTAAATTGTTGTCTGAGTCAGATCAATTCTATTTTTCACTGTGAGAAATACATTTCCAATATTTCTCATTTAAGTTCTCAGTTCTCTTTGTATTCTGTAATAATTTTACACAGCTCAGATAGTACTGGTTTACTTTTTATTAGTACAAATAATCTGTGATAAATATTCTAAACATTTTGACAAATTGTGAGCAGTAGTAATAGTATTGCTCAAAATTATGTACCTGAAATCTAATTCCCTGTACGAAAGCCCAATCATCTCATATTGGATCAAATTCAGACATCAGTTCATTTGTGTGTTTGATGCTTCCAGTTTTAAAACAGTTATACAATTGTATGAAACATTATCTTTTCATCTAGTTACTTTAGATTGATTAGTAACATCAATTAGCCTTCTGTTAATACAAAAAGGGAAATATTATCCCTAGCCATTTTTAATTCAATTTATTTATAAATAAAACTTTTAAAGATCTGTAAAATATTTTTTACATACTCCCCCAGATTTACTAATCTTCCGTGAAGGACTAGATTAGTTCTGCCTGGAAGTGGCCGTTTAGGAGCAGGATGGCAGTACTCCATGCATATTAATGAAGGCACGCTCAATGAGCTCCAAATCTTACATGGCGCGTGAAAGATTGTAGGGGGTGTGTCTGAGAGCAGAGCTCTCAGAATATACATGCCCTTGCAATGAAGAACAACAGAAAGGCCAAAAGAATGAGTGAGACTGCTCATAGGTGTCCGCATACCCCCAGCAACATCCCCCCACATGTACAACAGCAATAGTACTATCTGAACGGTGTAAAATTATTACAGAATACAAAGAGAACTGAGAACTTAAATGAGATATATTGGAAATGCATTTTTCACAATGAAAAATACAATTGATCTGACTCAGACAATAATAGTAAATCCAAACAAAATAAACATACCATTTTTTTTATGAATCCGACTAAATCTAACCGTAGGTCTGCGGGTTTGCCCATCACTTAGCTATGGTTAATGCAGCTCAAATGGCTGAAGAGGATAACAAGGAAGATATATGCAAATGAAGCAGTACAGCAACAGTGTAGTGGGCAGAGCATTTGCCTTACGAGCAGGCATTACCAGTTTGAGTCCCACTACAGCACATTCCATTTTCCATGTCAAATCACGTTATGACCAATATTTTAGTTGCATAACCTACTAAATAACATATATTTGTGAACTGGAGTACTGCATTAAATACAGATGTGAGGTATCAGTGTCATAATGTTGCAAAATCGGCAGATAATCACGTTCCCCATACAGTATATGTACACAGGAATCATGGATACAAATGGAAGGTAAAATGTGTATTGAATGATAACTCCATACAGCTTCCAAATCCCTCACCCTCTCAAGAACCATTAGACATTACTGTCTAAATCAAAGCAGTTGTAATCGGGAGTAAGCACTAGTAAACAAGTGTAAGCACTATTAAGCAGTAGTAAGCATATGTAAGAACCAGTAAGCGGGTTTAAGCCTGTTTGCGCAGGGGTAAGCAATGCACACACAGGTTAAGCAATATTAAAGCTAACACTTTGTAAGCATCATTAACCGGAGGTTAGCAGTGCTTACCCTCAAGTAAACCCATGCAAACCCGCTTACAACTGCTTAAAAGTCCCTTAATCACTCTGTATCCAATTGCCCTTGTTCTGCCCAGCAAGAAAATAAACAGCCTTGCAGGTCTTGAACCCAGGACCCTATACACTACAGTTACAGTAGTTAACCACCAAGCCATCACAGCAATACGTAAGAATGAGGTATTACCAAACAAATCCTTACTATAATAAAATCAAACTGAACGTGTGAAAGGAATCAGTATGCAGTCATTTGTTCTATAACCCACTGCATAACATAAATATGTGAACTGGAGTACAGCAGTAAGCCGAGATGTGAGGTGTAATTGTAACAGAGTGTTGAAGTCCCCAATTAAACACAAGGACCCCATACAGTGTACGTACACATGAATCATGGATACCAGACATATATATATAAGATGTAATGAATAATAAATCAATGCCAAAAAGCAAATATAATGCAAATTAAATATTAAGCAATGCTAAGCATTGCACAGGCCATCTTAGTTGGTGTAAGCAATGTGTAGGCCAGCTTACTCAATGTGCCCACTGGTATACCCCTTTAAACAATGCCAACCATAGGTAAGCAGGTTTGCCCATAGCCTAGCCTTTTCAAAACCGGCCAATCACAGCAAAGTGCAGGAATTTGGCCCTCCTTAAACCCAACAGGTGGGAATACATCTCATAACTGGTTGTAGCTTCCCCTTGTAGGCACCATGGTAGAAAGGGTAGAGGGTGTGCACTTCCGAGTGCAGCACTGGGGCATCCAGGAGTCCAGAGTCATGGCAGGTCTCCTTGTCAAAGACCATGAGCAGAGACTGCTGCAGGGCCAGTACCAGGGTTCCCATTATCAGGCAAAAGCCTGGGACCATCTCGCCCGTGACCTCACCAGTGCCACTGGCATACCCTGAACTAGTGAGCAGGTCAGGCATCACCATGCCGACCTGAAGCGGCATAAGGGGGATCTCTTGGATCAGTGGATCCAAGAGGATAGGACGGCAGGGGTGGTCCCAGCTGTGTGTAAGTATCACTCCACTATGTGTGTAATAATTGCCAGCTCATGTATATTATGGATAGGTACGGCTAAATATTCCTCTTATGTCCTTCACAGTGGCAAGTGAGCAGGCCATGAACCAGGAGGTCCATGGCTGTCACCTGCAGAGGTTGCGACGCGAGGCAGGTCAGTAATACTCTTGCATGTACTGTCATAAGAAATAAATCTAAAAGCATTAGTAAGGTACTTGACAGCATACAACCTGTATTGTTTAAGGAAAGTACAGCATACACTGGAGAATATGGCAGGAAGAGTCTCATATAGTTTGTATGTAAATAAAAGCATAATAGCCTGATAGTAAAGGTCTAACTGCTGGACTGCATGTGTATACTCTGGTATCATATGGTAATGTAGATTTGCAATCACTTAATAGTACTGTTGTATTAAGAACTATTATCCACACTGTGCAACATAAATAAAATTGTAGGAATGTCTGTATGTGACTGGTGTAATCCCCAAAGGTCATTTACTACAACTGAGAGACACATAGACAGAAAACAGTGAAAAGACAGACAACAAAATCCAAATAGCACATGCAATTGAGACATGAACTGTTGTATTTTTAGCACACACAGCCATGGTTCGAATCCTGGGAGTGGTAGTAGGCTGCATGCAGACTCATACTCCACAACAGTACAGATATGTCCAGAATGTCCAGAAAATTGGCCTATATCTGCTGCCTGTCACCCTGTCCCCCTGGGAAATCAGTGGGATGATCCCAGACGTATAGGCAGGAAATACAACTGATCATCACACATCTATGAGAACAAAGCTGGCACTCTAGCAACTCCCCAAAATCTTATGAGAGAAATAAGCCACGTATGTCCCATTTATACCCCATGTTGTCAAGCTGTGACCAGACTGTGCACAGTAACAGACTGAGATGTATATGCATAATTGTTTGTTTCTTTCGGCTTTTCCCAGTTAGGGGTCGCCACAGCGGAACTCCGGTTCGCTAATGATTGACAGTAGAGGTTGACGTGCTGGCTTGCCGGGCCTAACGCACAACCTTCAATGAAGGAACGTCCATTCATGCATGTCGCCACACAGAAGACGCTCTAATTGAGAATCGAATGGACAACGTCTAACTGTGAGGTGACAACACTACTGCAGCACCACCACTGCAGTACTGAGATGTATATGCATTATACTAATGTGAAATCTGGTACTTTGTGTGGCAAAATTCAAGTAGTGCTAACAAACATTGCTCCCACAGGTATGTCGGATATGAACACTGTGCCGAGAAATAAAATCTTGATACCCTGTACTGGTACTGTTTACTCTGGTAGTGTATGGAATTGTGAGTGTTGCAGTTTCTCTGAATAATAAGGTATCACTGATCACTGTCACCCATACTGTGCTACAAAATATAACTGTCTAGGAAATCCTGTATAAGAGTGTTGTAAGTCACTATTGGTTGAAGAGGGCAATATATGTCCTGGTTCACCTGCATGTGGTGAAGACATGGCCAGAGTCTGTGCAAAAAGAGATGGACATGTATGTGCATAACATTAACCTGGAATCTGGAAGTATGTGTAGAAACAGTTAGTTAGTGTTAACAAACATTTCCACCATAGGTATACCAGGTAAGAGGTGTATTTTGCAGGTAAAACCAGTTCATGTATAAAGATGACGACAGCTAAATCACTGTCCAAACTAAGGTAATAGGGTAGTGTAGTAATACTTGTAAGGTACAGATAACAGCACTGACTAGGAAAGTAATGTGAACTACAGGAATATACTAATTGTTAATTGACATCTTTCTCTACCCCCCACCATACCGCCAACAATAAACTAAATACCCACCTCAACTGGTATGTAATTACTTCACTGTTATGTTGGGACATACGCCCTATTGGTTGATAATTATTTAAATCTGTTTCTATGCATGTGCTATGTTGAAATACTCCAACATTGGTGGCATGGTGCCATCAATGTACCTGCATGCTGTTGTTATTACCGTTGTGGTCCCATATATGCATATGTTCCGTTTGCTATACAACTGTCCCGTATCTGGTGTCTGGATTAATTGGAATATCTATGCATGCTGTTATACCTAACGCTGGAATGTGTTGACTATTACTAATCCACATATGTTGATATACCATAAACACCATAGCACATATGGGAATGCGGGTCCCAGTGGACCCACCTGTCCCACCTCAGCTGGCCATGGCACCGGGCACCAGGATGTCTGGGGCCCAACTCAAGACCTTCTCGTTTGTTGGGCCTGCACCACCTTCGGGTGGAACCACCTCAGGGGATGGGGCTCACCCCCTCATGGGAGCGGGCACAAACAGGAAGCTGTCACCCATCGCAATGTCTGGGTCATGGTGTGTAGAGAGCTCGATCAGTAGTTTGGAGAGCTTCAATGCCAGCTCAAGGGCCATGTGTCGCGACTAGAGGGTCAGCCTGGCACTCCAACTCAGCCCCCAGCACAGCCACCTTTGGGGCTGTGAAGGTGCAGTAGTGACTGCCCATGGGTGGGGATCTCAGTCCTACTGTTTCCACTAGGGGGCTCATGGGCTTCTGAATTCCCAACACCCCACTCCTTTAAGATGTTTACCTCCCACATATGTGATATACCGCCCCGTATGCGTTTTATTTGGCTTGTCTGTTAACCTACTGGACCTACCTCCCCAAATATACCTATCCCTCCCCAGCATCCCACTCTCACCTGAAAAAAAGGGCAATCTGTCCCCAAAAAAAAAATATCACCCCATACATAGCTGTCCATTTCGCATACGTGTCCACTGGACACATGTAATCTGGTCTAACTGGCATCACAACATATTATTGTTGTCCTCACCCCTTTTTCAGGGGTTTGAGTGTTCAAACTTACCTATAAATTCAGTGTATATGCACAGCTGTTGCTGTACAAGAAATGGGCAGCTATGGACCTTCCCTATACCCTCCTGCACATCCTTAGCTATTTTCCCCACTGTCTTTCCCTCTTTGTGCCCCTTTTTCACTACTTTCCTATCAACCCTTTTTTCTTTTCTTTTAAAGTAAGCGGGAGTAAGCATGTTTAAGCAGCAGTAAGTGGGTGTAAGCCTGTTTCCATGGGGGTAAGCAATGCCTACACAGGTTAAGCAATTTAGAAGCTAACTGAGTATAAGAAACTGTAACCGAAAGTTAGCAGTGCTTACCTCTGCTCAAAACCATGCAAACCCGCTTACAACTGCTTAAAAGTGCCTTAATCACTCTGTATCCAATATATATATATATATACATGGGTCTACCTGATAACACCGACACGCCAAATCATCGACAACGAAATAACCAACATGAAAAAACGAAAAAAAAAAAAAACGTTCAAAAACATGAAACTTCACATGCCGGACAAACCAAAATCCTGACAATCAACAAAACAAATACCTTTCCCGAAAAACACACACACAACACAAACACACCAAAAGCCTTACAATCCTACACTAAACCTTACATACACAACTATCTATGCACTAAACTTAACCCAAACCCTAACCCTAAGGTCCATTACTATCCCACACTTACCTTACCCGCACCCTAACCCTAACTCACTTAATCCGCCCCTAACCCTCAAGTCCGTCACTATCTCACACTTACCTTACGGCATCCTAACCCTAACTCACTTAACCCACCCCTAAACCTGAACTTTGTCACTATCGCACACTTACCTGACCCGCACCCTACCCTAACATCCGTCACTATCACACACTTACCTTACCCACACCCTGACCATAATGTCCGTCCCTATCGCACACTTACCTTAACATGTCGGTGTTCTCAGCATCGGAATTCTCAACTGTCGGTCTTCTCTGTTGTTGATCTTCCGGTGTCGTTGTTCTCATTGTCGGCGTTCTGCGATTTCGGCATTTTCAGGTAGACCCATATATATATATATATATATATATATATATATATATATATATAGGTATATACAGACATACATCTGTAGATAAAAATGGGAGCATAACAAAAACATATTTAGGGTGCTCAAACAACATATGTCTTGTACGAATAGGTATCCCCCCCCACAGCCAAACATGTCTGCCCTGCAATACACTACCAACTTTTTGCAGATCTCAAAACCAGGTCCTGAGACAACATGGGCACAAGATGTTAACAGTACTCCATCCCACCTGTATGACGTCAGGCTGGTATCAGTATCATATCATGCAGTGCAGTCTGGCTACCATAGGGAATGTACAATGTGGAAGCAATCAGCATCTCTAGGACACATATGCACAAACACATATATGCAGATACAGATATACACACAACCATATATATATATATGTATGTAACTACACATACACACACAGAGATATGTATAGGACGATACATATGTAGAAGGTCCACACAATACAGAACAGCCACTATGCCTACAGTTACCACCTTACCAACTGGACACTGTATGAGCCACCCATGTAAATGACAATTGTTGTCTGCAACATATACCCACAGAGAGGTCAAAGGATATAACACCACACACAGGTTTGCAATCATGGGAAAGCCTTATTTGTGTACTAGTACAGTTGTGTATGCCATGTCATATAGCTGTTTAGACACTGACATCCATATAAACAGAGTAATGCAACTGTGAAACAGTTATACTAATACAGTAGTCTGGAAAGGTTTACATATGCTGCTGTCCAGGCCGAGGCCTTCAAGTAGTACAATAGTAAAGACAGACTGGGCCACAGGATACCAAACAATCACCAGTAAGTAATGTAGATGTATAGTCCAGCAGCCTCTATCTGCACTCTGTACACAATCCCTAGGGGGTAAAGACCTCAGTTGACACAATGGGATGTATCTGTTACATAACAAAGCATAACTGACACCATCACAATCACACTGACAAACAGAACAGTCTGCATGGCAGGAGGCAGTAGGCTTGCATTTACCCAAGGTGAATTGTATGGTAATGTACATCCAGATACCTTAAGGCAGCTTACCCCTAATATCCCCACATGTTGTAACAGCCTAAGTTAGTTATGGTGCACCCCCCCAGACTCAATAATACAGGGCTATATACCACTGTTACATACATTGGCCTCTGGAGTGCATAAGGGCACACATGTAATGTGTAGGTGAAGCCAACACATATATGGACCCAACCCCACAGTATGCATGGGGGACACAACAGCAGTGGACTGATGGCAGGAATGGCAGCATGACATACTCACAGCCGACTACATAACAACCCCTGACAGCATGTAATATGTACAGAGTCTGGTATGTAGGTAGAGGACAGAGGCTGGAACACAGGCCCATATGTGTAAAACTGTTGTCATACACTAAGCAAGTTGCTGGTGTTACAGGATAGTCTGCAACATACCCTTAGTCAGTTATATGAAGTTAGAAACAGAAATGGATGTAGCCATATACTGATAGCACTCGACAAACACACTGCCAGTGATATATCTGACACAGGACCTGTGTGGTGGACAGAAGACATAATAGGCACACCTCTGGCCATCATGAGGATAGGCCCACAGTTGAGAGCTATGCAGGCAGACTGCATTCCAAGTTAAACTAATATGTACACACAAACCCTGTAACACCGGTGCTATACAATGCATACAACAACACTACTCACACTCTGTCTGTAGTTCTGGAACCTCCCACAAATATGTAGCTGGCCTGAGTGTGCAGGTTCTCCTGTAAGCAGTATTGCTACCTGCTGTCTGTAACACTGCTGCCCACACACAGGAAGGATGTCCATCATACAGGAAAGGTAAAGGGACCATGCCCACAAGATGTAGGGATTTATAGTAGTTGGTTGCCATGACAGTGGTAATTGGAAGTACTACACAGCATGCTGCATGCAGGTAGAAAGTGGAGGACACTGATTGGTACAGAGGCCATCACCTGATCATGTGCATCACCTAAAAATCCCATGCTGCAATCTATGCAAAGCAGCTCATTCCATTTACTGGAGAGAGAGGGAGAGTGAGAGAGAGAGAGAGAGAGAGAGAGAGAGAGAGAGAGAGAGAGAGAGAGAGAGAGAGAGAGAGAGAGAGAGAGAGAGAGAGAGAGAGAGAGAGAGAGAGAGAGAGTCCGTGTGTATAAGGCACAGAAAAAAAAACATCCAGAAGAGTCTGTATTCCCAGAACAGGTATGTTACTTGGTCCATAATAATGGGATGGATGATGTGGAATAATTTATATGTGCATTCAGGTGTTTTAATGATGTTCAGCTGAACAACTGCTAAGGACAATAGAGTCCACAAATGTGGGTAGTGGGCATCAACCATGCAGAGCAGCACTGACTGATAAGATGTAAGTCATCATAGTGTCTGTTGTGTAATGGGAAGTATGTATATTACGTGGCCAATAGCTGGTGGTGGAAGTAATGCCATTATGATGGACACATGCGTTCCACAGCCTACCTCTTGCAGGATACTCAGGTTAACCTGTATTGTAGCAAGCAGGTGTGTAATAGGGTTACCTGCAATCTGGCCCTACATATACCCCCCCTAATATCAGGCTGCGTCCATATGTGGCACCTGTCTGTGTTGTAGCAAGGCAGAACAGTGCAGCTGTGCAGGAAGGTGTTGTGAGATTGTGGACCTTATGTCTGAATGTACCCCACATATAGGTATGCATATGTGTACACACACACACACACATATATATATATATATATATATATATATATATATATATATATATATATATATATACATATGTATATATATATATATATATATATATATATATATATATATATATATATATATATATATATATCTACATGTATGTCCACAAATATACAGATACCCATATGTAGACAGAAATATGACCACATATATACATCATATATATCTACACATATATACATATATACCTATATGCATGTCTAAATATATACAAACACACACACAAACATATATATATGTAAATACATGTCCCCTATATTACTACCACAGTGCTGCATGCTATATACAAGGAAACAGCACACATAGCAATACACACAGATATCTACAGCTGTCAGTGTGTACAACGTGGATGGGTATGTCACATGGGAACCCTTGTTGGGACCACATTGCCCTTGTCTATGAAGTATGGAATGGGAATATGGGGAAGTATGGCAAGTATAGTTGTGGAGGTGGTCAGGGTTGGTAGATATAGAAGACAGCCTACAGGGGTGGTATGTGATGTGGATGCCTCATAGGCCCCAATATGGACACAATAGGAACAAGGCTCCCACCCACTGCTACTCACAACAGCAGTCCACGACCCGAAGGTGTCTGGCCTGGAGGCTGAGCAGGAGGAGCATGTGGGCCCTGTGAATGTGTACTGGGTGCCCCAAGATGATGTAGCACATCCTACATGTGGCTGTGGAGCCCGTTATGGAACAGACCCTGGAACTGACCTCAGGGGACAGGAACATGTCTGTGTGTGCCCCCAGGGGGGGACAACATCCCCTGGTTTGGTTCCATCTGATGGTATTGCTGGACCAGTACATAAGGAGGCCCCAGGTTGGGTTACATATGTGATGTGGCCTGGTAACATGGGAAGATGAGTTTGGAGGGGTGGATTTGCTGGCCAATAGTACATATACATGCCATTGTGTCACTGTTATAGAACATATTTCGGTAGTAATAGTCTACACAATCCCAGAACATTTCTAACAGCATGCATAGATAACCACAATAACACAGAATGTCAGATGTGCAGCAAACACATAGCAGGCATACCACAGGCATATATGGAACCATTGTGACCCTGACAATGGCATGCAGGTGAATATTCTGTAACAGGCCAGCAATGATGGTGTTCACACAGGGAACATGGCTACAAACACATTGCACAAAGCGTGGTACAGTACAATATCTGCCCCACTGGTAGGTATGCTGTAACCATACCTATTGAGTTGTGTGTACAGTTTGTTGTCGCTGATATGGTGAGGGAATGACAATGATGTGTATTAAGAACTGTGGTAACCTTGCTGCATGACTTGCTCACACCTGTGTCCATCTTTATGTCTTTCAGGTATGATGTCTCATGGAAGGCTGCCAGCCTATACAGCATTTGAAAATGAAATCCTGCTGAATGGACTCATACAACACTATGTGATCTTGTTTGGCTGGGCTGCCTACGATCAGCAGGAGCGGACCGCCCTGTGGAACAACCTAGTCCACAGGGTCAATGATGTCAGACTGCACAACCACAGTTATGAGCAGGTCCAGCATCATTGTTCTGACCTGCTTCACAATGCCCGTCGGTGTGCTGCTGCAGTCCGAGGGGGGGGGTCACCTAGCCATGGGGGGGACATGCCATCCATCCCCCCGACACGTGTGTAGGAGCTCCTGGCCAGCCTCATGGCACCTGCCCGTCCAGCCAGCCACCAACCGCCGGACACCTTTGTGGAGGTGGGTGCCACCCACACACTGGCCAAGGAGCATGCAGGTAAGGCCACAGGGCACATCAATAGGCCACTGTTGCGTATACATCTGCATCGGTACAGGTAGATCATGCATATCTGACATGTCATAGATATATTTTGTTGCAGCATAGTGATAAACAGATGTCCATATGTGGTAGTATTGTGGAAATGTACTGTTGATGTATTGTAATAATGCACCCACCCTGTAGCAATACCACAGGTGTAGCCACTGATTTTGCACTGGTCACTCTCTTATGTAGGTCCCTCCAGGATACCACCAAGGCAGCAGCCTGTAGCTGATGAGTATGGTTTATGTAGATGCTCACCAATACACTGGGCATATAATGGCGATGGTATATTCCTTGCACACATCTAACACACCTACTCAGAATGCATGCTATACATGTGCACATATTGTTGCTGTGAAATGCATGGCATCATATGGGTGACCATGATGGGGTATTGGAAGGGTATGTCAGACACCTGCATGATAACTAACATTCTGTCATTGTGGAATGTGTCCACAGGGAGTAACATAATGGTGGGAGACATGGCCTACAGTAGGGACATGTATGGAACAACACCCATATACAATGCAACACCAGTGTAGATACCTGTAGGACAATGGCAACTGCTGCAGAGATACACTATGGCATAAGGCATTACAGTGGTCCACATTATCAGCTGGGACTAGGCTGTAACATGTGTTCAGTGTATGGGACACTGCAAAGTGACAGATGTGTAGGGCTTACTTGTCATGCATCTGCAAAATGGCTGAAGGAGGGGGATATCAGTATGACACACCAGTGCACTGCAGCAAGGATCCTAAGGATGCTAAGAATGGCTGTATCTGCACATAGTCAGGTTCAGGACCTGTGGCAGATGTAATCCTACCCCCACAGCATTAGTGAAGGCAATGTGTGGACACCAAGGGATGTACACATGAGTAGACCTTGCAATCATGCAGATAGAAACATACACCTGCTGGTACCAGCTATGTCGCCTCTGCCAGGGGCATGATGTCCAGTGGCCCCTCCATGAGCACCCTGGGACATCTGCCTATGTGGTGCCCTGCCAGTCATATGGGGAGATGTGTAGGGCAGACTGAACATACACTGGCAAATGCAGATGGCCCATGTTGGTATAATCCTGCCAGTGACTGCTGTAGTACACACAACAAGAGGTGCGACAAACCATCATGATAAGGGTGTGCACACATATACCCACATGGTGTGTATGCATCACGGTCAGCATCCACACTCCTAACACATTCCGTAGACACTGCATATGAAAGTACAGGACATATGTCAGATATTGGGCTCATGTACTGTGAAGATATGCAGTGATGTGGTCCCATGACAGATCAAGGATGCGTGCGTCATATCAATAAGGGTGTGTACACCCCCCCCATAGCCAAGGTATGCTCTGAAGGTTGTCAGTGTAAGAGTACTGGATTGGTCATACATGGTCTGCTGATGTTGAGCGCTGTAAATCACACATCAGGCATTCACAAATGACATCTGCCCACATATCATCCCAGGTATGTGTTGCTGGAAAACATAGGGGCTGTGAGCATTACAGCTGACATAACTGACACAGTAGTACACATTCAGCAATGGGCTGTACACCTGTGAGGTGTGGTGCACAGTACATGGCATGGTGCTGAACAGGTGCACAGCAATACTGTGTGCATGGGTGCAGTGGTATCCAGGGGAAGGGACATCACCTAGTGACACAGCACATGCATCACACACATGTATAATGTTGCTAACATGGATTGACTATAGCTGGACTGCATGCTGTTGGGTACCATATGTTATGCATATTGACAGATGGGTAATAGGAGGACTGTGTGTACTATAATTGTGCAACCTCACTTGTATGTGTGTGTGTGCATCCTGGTGGGTAGTTAGTCTGTCTGTAGGGTCACTCTGGTGAAGTGGAGGGAGGTTGATGCATGTAGGATGCATGTGTGCATGTGTGTGTGTTTTTAAGGCTGGCCATGTATGCACATGTGTGATTGTGGGGTGTTCATACAGCAGTACCTCCCTTTGGGATTGTGCAGTACATGGACATGACTGCCACAGTACACACCAGGGTTACTTGTCATGTATGTAATCACAGGACAGCTGGTAGTATAATATGGTCTGTAGCATGGAACAGGCATTGAGAGAGAAGGTAGACACAAGGTACACCCTTAATATCACATTCAGCAGAAAGGTCACCTACAACCAATGTATGCAGCACTACAGATGCATTGGGGAAGTACTTGTCAACATCAGGGAGTGTATCCATATATTACAGTTGTCACATGATAGGCTGGTTGAGCAGTGTATCTGGCATGTACTGAGCATTACATACACGACACACCAGTGCGTGATATTATGGAGTGAACATAGTAGCCCACTCATATACGGGTCATGCACATGATGTATGGACATACACAGGATGAACACCGAATCACAGCAGTGATGCCACCTAAAACCACCACACACAGGTCAGGCAGGTAATGTAGTAACAGGTCTTGTGTTGTGATCACTTTTGTAGGCATTTAGAGGACTGATATGTTAATGAGTGGTATCACTGTGTGTACATTACCAAGTGTGATGCAGGATGGGGTACACATGAACATATATGTGGGACTGTCTGTAAAGTCACGGACAGGTAAGTATTACAGTGGTGTGTGTGTGTGTGTGTGTGTGTGTGTGTGTGTGTGTGTGTGTGTGTGTGTGTGTGTGTGTGTGTGTGTGTACTGTTAGACAATGCTTTACAGGTTTCAAGGTGCATTTATTGTTTTCCCCCACAGGTGACGAGGTGGGTCAGGGTCCCTCCTGCATGCAATCTGATGATGGTGTCCATACAGACACCGAACATGATGATAGTACTGTTGAGGCACAAGTGGGGTTGTCAGGGGCCGAAACAGCACCATCATTTGACATCCCCCTTTTAACCACCCCAACCCCGCACACAGTTTCGTGCTTATACATACCCCATCAACAGTGGCATAACGGAGGGATAGCTGGCATTTGGTGGCAGTGCACAGGAAAGTGTGGTAACCATACTTACTGTGTCTGGTCACAGCAGGCATAGCCATATGACTGGCAGGGCACCACATAGGCAGATGTCCCAGGGTGCTCATGGAGGGGCCACTGGACATCATGCTCCTGGCAGAGGCAACATAGCTGGTACCAGCAGGTGCATGTTTCAAGCTGTCATGGAGGCACAGTCACATATAGAACGTTACACCAGATGTTACACTGAGGCTGCAGAGGGCTGCTCTCACATCTGCAAGTGACAATGCCCGTGCACTGGCTGGTACCATCCATGCATTAACTGAGTTCATGGATAGATGGTCTGATGAGATGATAGCCCTGATCGACCGTGGTCTGTCCGTGCTTGAATGTGTTATGGGAGTGAGACGATGGTCGCGTGAATGTAGGCCAGCAACGTCAACAGCTGGCAGTCAATGTGGACATGCTAGGACACCAACGGGCTCCCGTAGTGGCAGTACCAGCCCTGGCACTGGGGGGGTGCTGTCCACACCACACCACAGCAGGCCACAAGTACATGGTCTTGGCCAGTCCCAGGAGGGGACTGGTACCAGTGGAGCTCTGTCATTATCAGGTGAGAGTAGCACATCAAGGCCTGTACCTGCACGTGCCCATGAAACCCCTGGCAGGCACAGACCATGTGTCCATGGCCAGAGGCAGTGAACTGCACACCCTGCCAGCTATGGTCTGCAGCTGTCCATAAAGGCCTGTGTAGGGCAGCCATATGGCAGAACTGTGTGCATGCATACCCACACACTATACAAACACACCTAGGGCAACCCCATACCTACACACACCACATCACCATGCCCAGTTCACCTCAGTACACCCCCTCACCCACACATATAGTGTCAAATGTATCTCCCACCCTCGGCCTCTGGCAAACCAACAACACACCCTGTGCATATGATGATACCTGTGCAACATCCCTGCCATCCATACCATCTATGCAGGGACAGGCTACTATGGTTCTGATGCACACAGTGACTGTTCTACAGTGTACCACAGTACTGCAGTGTAACATGTTGCAAGGAGTAAAGTGTAATGCATATATGTCAGTTAGTGTAGCCTTCCAGCAATGTTACATTATAGCTGTTAGTAACACTGGTTGATTGTGGTCTCTATAATGTTATTCATTTGTGTTGCAGGTGTACATGTGTCAGCATGAGGATGTCCTGTGCCTATGATGATACCTGTGCCACATCCCTGTCATCCATATCACTGATGCAGGGACTAGCAAATATGGTTCTGATGCACACGGTGACTGTACTACAGTGTACCACAGTACTGCAATGTAACATGTTGTAAGGAGTAAAGTGTAATGCATATATGTCAGTTAGTGTAGCCATCCAGCAATGATGCATTATAGCTATAACACTGGTTGATTGTGATCTCTATAATGTTATCCATTTGTGTTGTAGGTGTACATGTGTCAGCATGAGGATGGTCTGCAGTCATATTCCACAACAGGGTATGGCACTGTGGTGACACCATGACTGTGACCTATCTGGGGTACAGTTGAACACATGTCACAGGTTAGTATAACAGTTATTGCCTGTGCCACATGGACAGGTGACCTGCTGGGGCATGTATACCCTGCAACCTGATGTAGACCCATCCACATACACGCACACTGTTACTTGACAACACTGGGACTAGACCCCTATCTAGGTAGTAATGATACTGAAGTGTGTGTCTTACATTGCACACACCACACAGCCTTTAGGGTGAGGTGTGTTCCAGGTTACATGTTACATGCAGAACATCCCCAGACATGTACAGTATGCTAATGGGGAATGTAATGGGGATATATGGACAATACATAGTGTGACATACCTTCATATACACATTAACAAACACATAACAGGCAGACACACATCTTAGAGACCAGGGCCTATCGCTGCTAACTAACTTGACCATGTGCCCAATGTGTTACAGGTAGGCTGCACACAGCACATGCATAACTGGCCTGAAATGTGATATCAGTTACCTGTATGGTTGATGGTGACAGTAGTAACCATAATGTGGTACATGGGACATATACCGGGTTTACCTTGGTGTAATGACAGTGTACACAGTACCCACATCCCCAGTGGATATTGTACTCCCTGACATCCATGATGACACTCTGATATACCCGCCATCACACATTGGCCATGGCTGTGATACAACCCATTGCAGATCCCAACAGTGATGCTACAGGAATATGCATCTGATGCACATGCAACATGCATAGCAGGGTGTTGCATTGTCATGCCTCACTGATGGGCAACAACAACACTATCTGTACTACCATGTGGCAATGGGTATTGTAATAGCTGTATGTGGCCTCGGAATGCTGTACCCTACAGATAAACGGACATGCACACATACCCACTCTTGCCAGAACACAATGGGTATCCCATGCCTATCAACCCATTTGTACAACAGTGTTGTGATGGTACTGCAAGGCTTGTGTAGCCGGTATGGGGAGGAGCTTAACAGGGTACATGTGATGTCCCATACAGCAGCAGCCATGACTGGCTATGGCAATGGGTGTTGTGGTTGTGAAGGCCCTCATGGAATTCCCACATGCAGGTGTGCTAACACACAGACACTGCTATACTCAGTCATGCACACAAACACATGTCAGTACTGGGGTGCATCGCTGCAGGTGGTCATAGCTGTGTACCTAGCTATTGTCCAAGGAGAGATGGGTTGTGTAGGGGTTGTGTGTACAATAGTATCCCGCCACCTGCCATGTGTCAGCAGGCACTCTCTTGACAGACACAACTGTGGTGACCCTCAAGGTGTGATTGACATGCATCAGCCATTCCTCCAGGTGCCTCCTGCAGATGGCCACTGAGGTCATCATGTTGACATGCATGCAACATGTATTACAACACATGGTTAGTGTCAGTGATGGAGACCTGTACCCAAACATGCTCTGTTGACTGTGGTATTGTAGTGGAGGTACCCATGGCATGTGGTGCATACAGGGTGTTATCTCCAATATGTGCCAGTTCTTACACAGGTGGGCAGACATGTCTGTGTCAATCAAGCCTATGATGCCTGTACATATCCCAGCTGGATGCCTGCCATCTGCACATCTGTACAGGGACTGACAGTCATCAGCTTCGCAAGTAGCTATGCACTAGGATGAATGTGTTGACAGACAGATGTTTGACAATATGTATTCCATACCTACATGTCAGCAGCCCTCACTATCATGTGCTGTACAGACAGTAGTCTACAGTTACATTCCACATGTCGGATCATTACCCAGTAGGGATTATATACTGTGACACAGCTCACACACCAGGGATACAACAGGGAGGCCTCAGAGTCCAGCTATGCCTGCAGGTGTGCCTGTTGTCAGTACTACATTTAGCACTCTACTCTTGCCTGGATAGGCACTGCCAACAGTAGTACCGCCATGATATACTACATGCCAGTGTGACAGCATGTACCCTGGCCTACTACCCCTGTATGTAACACAGCCACATGGATAACAGTGCTGTACAGGCCTCATATATGTCTGTGACCTACACATGACACTCGCACCCATTGCTACTGTAATGACAGCACATAGGTGCATGTATTGTGCATGACATTACATACACTTATTACAGATTTCATTACCTTGCTATGTTATCAGACTGGGTGGTGTGACCTGGTTACCAGGGCTAAGTCATGCTTAGCAGGTATCAACATTGCTGCAATATAAAAGCTGAAGTGATTTGTGCACTGGTAAGCGAAACCCACACTGTGTAAGCATCCATACATTTACCTATAGCTTAGCACAGTTTAGCTTTGCACAAACCCATGGAAACATGCTTAAAGCTGCTCAAAACTGCCTTAACCACTCTGTATCTGACAGCCCTTGTTTTGCCCAGCAACAAAATGAACAGCCCTTGCAGGTCTTGAACCCAGGACCCTTTACACTAAAGTCACAGCACTTAACCACTATGCCATGACCACTGTGAAGACAGCTGTTGCTTTTCCAATATATATCTGTCAATACACATATTGATTAGTATTGAACAATTGCATTTACTTCTACAATTGTGAAGTACTTGTTATTAATATGACTGTTGCATCACATATGTTGTTTTATCATAATGTACAAATAGCAGATACATACAGTGAGATACATCGGGGAGTGTATACACAACAGTGAGGCTTACACATGACAGGAATATGGATATATACATATAATCGGTTGATATATGTCTACATGTACATTCACATGCATATTCATACATGTGTCTGTATAGTGCAACATATATATGGCCATGTGTATGTCTCTTCATATGTATATATATATATATATATATATATATATATATATAGTTCCCCTTTAGGATCTTGAATTGCTGAAAGCTCAAAATTCATAAGCTCGAGCCCAGAATCTCGAGTTTTAAGCAACTCGAAATTCTAAAGCGGACATAAAAGACATGCAAACATGTCTTTACAATGTTTTTGCAGGGGGGCAAGCACCCCTGTACCTACCATGTGGGGGTCTGTTCCCCCCACACCCCCTACTTAAATATACCAACTCCGAGATCGCACTACAACAAGGATGAGAGAAATCTCCCATTTTGTGCTGTATGCAGAAGCGCACAATGGGAGAATTTCCATTCCTCTGCTATAGTGCGGTCACGGAGCTGGTATATTTCAAAAGGGAGAGTGCAGGGGGACTCGACCCCCTGCATACATGTAAGTACACTTCCTTTTTTTTTTTTTTTTTGGTTGTCTCCCCTTCACAATTTTGAGTTACTGAAACTCAAGATTCTGGGCTCGAGCTTATGAATTTCGAGCTTTCAATAACTCGAGCTTGTGAAGGGGAACCATATATATATATATATATATATATATATATATATATATATATATACATATATATATATATATATATATATATATATATATATATATATATATATATACATATAGATATATGTATATATAGCTATATATGTATGCACATCCTATGTGTACATGTATGCCTATTTATGTAGATATATATGTAGATATCTATAACTATATGTGCATACAGATCTATTCTGCTATACCTATTACTGAAAATATATAAGTAAATATCCATAAGTATATGTGCATATGTATCAATATCTGTATATGTGTAGACATATATTGCTGTGCATATGTATATATCTGAGTGTTTATATGTATATATATATATATATATATATATATATATATATATATATATATGTACATATACATATCAATCTATGTATGTCGATATGTATATGTGTATATATCTATATAGATATATGGATAAGTATGTATACATATATGTTCCCCATATGTCCTGCACATGGAGTGGAGCCCTACCTCAGCCCCAATAGTCCCAACCTCTTAGTGCAAGGGGATGTCAGGTATGTATGGCAGGTACATATGTAGACTACTGCTACTGTGATAGGGGTTGTCTTCACAGACATGTTGTGTGTGGGAGGTCACATCTGTTTTTAACATGTGCGCCATTGGCCACAGACAGACATCTTAAGGACATCATAGTACAGTACCACTGCTAGCACAGTAATGATTCTGTGGACTACAGCAGAGATATGGCCAATAACTGTGGTCAGTCTGACACACTCTGGTCAGTCCAGAGGTATACATAGTACCCCTTAGTGCAAGACATGTGGACCGAGTCTGACAATGTGGATCTTAACAGCCATGTAGATGGGTATATCACGTAAACACTGGTATACATTTGCCCCCAATAGGTTATGCATTCACACATCCCTGTCTGTCCTGACACATACTAACTCTGGTACAGAGGTGCCATGGCCACATACTACCCACTAGTTAGTGACATACATCTGTACAGCATCCCACTGCTTTGTCTGTCATGCATGACTGTTATGGTGGCCTGGCAGCAGTACATCTGGCAAATATCTGGACATAACATCACATTGGGTAAGTACACTAAGCTGCTAGGCATGCAACAAAGCACTGATTAGGCTACAGGCAGACTGCCACAACACTGGCCTACATTTCTTATGGGGGAATACACATGTGCCTGCATATATAGCAGGTTCTACAGGCATGTCTCAGCACAGAGTAACAGACACCTGTGTGAACGTACATAACTACAACCAATGTGAATACAGCCACAGCCACATATGGTAGCTAGCGTAATATTACAGCATATAGACTATCTGATCAACACCATCCTCATATGTGCCACTCACACACTAATGCTACATATACTGGGCCACTACACAGTGTGGCCCGATGCCTGTCTGTGGTATGGGACATGTGTGTGTTTGGCCCTACAGGCATGTAAACCGATAGGGTCACATACAGTGGAGCAGCATGTAACATCAGATCAAAAAGGACCAAGAACAATGACATCTACCACAGTCTGTACGCAGGCCAAGGTACATATTCACAATATACACACTGTCGACAATCACCATAAGTACGCAGAACTCAGTACTGTACACACAACCACAGAATGCCCAGGCTATGTCCTCAAAGATAACCCCTACTATACATAACATGTCACAGTCTGATATCTCACTGGCTTGTTATCAGCTATGATGTCACTAAATTATGGTGTACAGAACATATGCATCTCTTACCACATGCCATATGTACACAGGTTGACAGAGTTCTGGCTGGGATCACAAACACAGGGCCAATATTGACATGCTGCTGTGATAACCTCATGCATTTACTGCTGTAACAGGGTTTGTTGTGACATATGTCCTATGAGGGTTATGAAGTCAGTAACTCTCATGTCTGTCACCATGTACTGTCTGCAATCCTCACACTATGCTTCTGCAGTTCACAGCTAGGTGCTCTGTGAGTAACACAAGAAACAAAAGGCACCACACACTGCCCAGTCTGCAGATGACCCTACAGATGGGGGTTTCCTCAGAAACATAGCACTGTCATGACAGGTATTAAAACATGTAGACCAGCCATATCCACACTCACCCTGTTAAACCTACATTCCTCCAAATGCAGAATAGCAACACTTACATTCTGTAGTCATGTCAGGCACATCCCCCTCCTGTGTGTTGGCCTGTTTCCACAGTGTATGTTGTTAGAGGTAAATCCCCAATCCATCTGTGATGCTGTTTGCCAAAAAACAGATCTAGGTCCTGCTCACAGTGAATGAAAAGGCCTAACACCAACATGATGTTCCTAGATATTGGAGTGTGTTTCCATGCAATTGGCTATGGGAATGTTACCACAGCTGTTCCACATGCAATCAGCTAGAGGAGGGCTGCAATTCATGCAGAGGCCATCAGCTGATCATGAGCATCACTTACAAAACACATGCTGCTGCTTAAGCAAAGCAGTTGTACGTCTCCACATCCACCACAGATGGAGTGAGAGAGGCAGACAGAGGCAAAGATAGGTCAGGGAGAGGGTGGGAGAGTAAAACCTAAGCATGTTTGTGTCACACACCTACTAGCACAGGGTATCAAACCCCTGACTGACTATGTATTGCTATCAAATGTCTATGCAGTTACTGGATGCACTGCATAGCTTACATGTTGAGGAGCTCTCCAAACGTATATGTGATGGTAAGTGACATCTGCAACATTTATATGGTAGTGATATGGTAGGTGTAGTACACATGCCTGTCCACAGGAAAAGGTGTCAGTGTCAACACAGCCACACTCTCTCAGGGACCCACACACATTGACACACTGGCAGGGTCAGGAATACACCTCCTCACTAGTTAGTTTGCCACAATACAGTACTGTGCAGGTATCACATGCACCACAGGGGTTATTCAGAGATTATATGGGCAAAGGGTATGTGGAGGTGTCTGACATCAGACAGCATGCTTCAGTATGCCAATGGGGGATGTAGTGAGTGTGACTGTGGTCAGAAGCATCATACACTACACACACAGACACAGGGTGCCAGTACTGACATGCATGGGTGCATTGCTTCATGAGTGTGTAGTGGTTGACTGTGCCAGAAGGCTATACAAGGCTAGGTGGTGGGTATACCTTGTCATCAGGCCACATGACAATGGTCTGCAGTATGGCTCAGGGGTGTAGTGCCTGGATTGGCCCACACAGGTGGGTAGTGTATTCACCATCCATTCACCTGGGTAACTATTGTGTGTGGCCATTGCTGTGCATTGCTTGCCATGTATGAGTTCATTAGTCCATGACATGGATGGTGTCTGGGATGTGCACACTTCCCACATGTATGTACAGTGACATGTGGAACTGTACCTGAGGTGTCTGGCGCATGCTGTGTGCACAAATTATCATCAGATGTGCCAGTCCTGGCCTCATGTGGTGGGAACAGGTAATGGACAGCAGATTGGCCCTGCACCTACATTAATAGCATGATAAAGATATTCCCTGGTATCAGTGGCATATGTCCATACAGGGCATGTATTTAAGGCATGGTATGTCCTTTGTGGGTCACATTTGATGGCACTACAGGTGTTGCAGGTGTCCAGTGGGGAACATAGTGAAAGCACACTGTCTGCATGTACGTGCCTATTGTACTGATGGACAGGGTATCATGCCCTCTGTAGTCCACTGCAATCACACCATAGTTACTATCTCTGGACAATATGCAGGGTACTACCACCATAGCGGTTGTTGCCTAGTCAAGTGTGTTTGTGTATGAAACATGGGTTGAGAGTTTTCTCTGGGTAATAAAAGGGTTGCTAACTTTGTTCACAAGGTCTTGATATCATATGTAGGGGTATGGATTGACACACCAGCCTCTCGGCTATTTCACATCTGTTATCTTGTATGGTGGATATTGTGACATATAATAGGGCCACCATATAGACATTTGCAAAACCCACCCCACAATGAGTCCAGTTGTTACACACTCATGACCACCTCCACACAGGATACAAATGACAAACACAGACACACACACACAGACACACGCACATGTCATGTCTGGGATTAGAACTCCTACCTAATTAGTTTTTTACACTACAGCACTACGCAGTTATAGAATGCACCACAGAGATTACTGGTATACTTCTTCCCCAAAGGTGTATTTCACAGTGAATGACATCAGCAGTCTTGCCAAAGTAGGGCATTTGATCTGTAGTGAGAGTGACTAGTCTAAAAAGCATTGCTCCCTACACAGACATAGAAACACACACACAAACGTCCACACTTGTCATGTGTGGGGATAGAACCTCTACCAGAGTACTATATCACACTACAGCATTACGTTGTTATAGGATGCGCCACAGAGATTACTGGGCTACATCTTTCTCAAAGGTGTATTTCACAGTGAATGACATCATCCACCTTGCCAAAGTAGGGTGATTGATCTGTAGTGAGTGCGACTATCCTAAAAAGCATTGCTCCCAATGCAAACATAGAAACACACACATAAACATCCACATTTGCCATATGTGGGAATAGAATCCCTATCAAAGTACTATATCACACTACAGCATTAAGCTGTTATAGGACATGTCACGGAGATTACAGGGATACACCTTTCCAAAAGGTATAATTCACAGTGAATGACATCAGCAGCCTTGCCAAAGTAGGACATTTGAATTGTAGTGAGTGTGACTAGCCTAAAAAGCATTGCTCCCTACACAGGCAGAGACACATACACACAGTTGCCATGTCTGGGATTAGAACTCCTACCTAACTAGTTTATCGCACTACAGCAGTATGCAATTATAGGACGCACCATGGAGATCACTGGGCTACACCTTTCCCAAAGGTGTATTTAGGTTCATAGGTTCATAGACTAGTACTAGGCTAACTGCCCTTGCAAGCCATTTTAAGCCTAGCCAGTTATCCCCTGTGAAATTCAAACCCTGTACCTTGTGTTTGTAAGGCAAACACCTTAACCATTAAGCCATCCTCCCAACCCCTTTCACAGTGAATGACATCAGAAGCCTTGCCAAATGACATCAGCAGCCTTGCCAAAGTAGGACTTTTGAATTGTAGTTAGTGTGACTAGTGTAAAAAGCATTGATCCCTACACAGACACACACACACACACACACACACACACACACACACACACACACACACACACACACACATGACTAGCCTAAAAAGCATTGCTCCCTACAGAGACACAAGCACAGACAAAGACACACACACAAAATAATCACCCAAAGACTCCCTATGCTGTGGAACAAAATCCCGGTTTATGTGAGGCAGAGCACCTCGCTGGCCTTGTTCAAGAGGAATCTCGACCAATGGATGAGAGATAGATCATACACACCCCAGGGTTACCTCAGTCACTGCTTTCAGAGGAGGCAAAGCAAAATAATGGGCATAGTTTCTCCAAACTAAAGGGGTGGTGTAATCCACAAAACTATGGGATAGGCTTATAAATGCCCTCGGGCAGATAGCCTAGTATGAACCTATGAACCTATGAACAAACACCAGTTGCCATATCTGGGATTAGAACGTATACCTAACTAGGATATCACATTACAGCATTACACAGTTATAATATGTGCCACAGAGATTACTGGGCTACACATTTCCCAAAGGTGTATTTCGCAGTGAATGACATCAGCAGCCTTTGCTATAGTAGGACATTTGAATTGTAGTGAGCATGACTAGCATAAAAAGCATTGCTCCCTACACACACACACACACACACACACACACACACACACACACACACACACACACACACACACACACACACACACACACACACACACACAGTTGTCATGTCTGGGATTAGAACTCCTACCTAACTAGTTTATCCCACTACAGCATTACACAGTATTAGGATGTGCCACAGAGATTACTGGGCTACTCCATTCCCAAAGGTGTATTTCAAAGTGGATGACATCAGCAGGCTTGTCATAGTAGGGCTAAGGGGAGGGCAGTGTGTGTACATGGGCCATAACCCATTCATCTAGAGGTTGACATACCATATGCAGGCACATGCAGGGTTATATTCCGCAGGTACATGTATACAGCTGCTAGATGACTACTGCCTTGTACAGTCATGTTGCACAGCTAGCACTTGCACTACATACCCTGTAATGTTGATGGATACCAGTGGCTAATTTCTACAGTGAGTGACATTTACACATCATATGGTTGTAGCCATTTGGCTGTGTGCTGGGTGGGACAGGCCTCATGATGGATGGCTCTTTTTCACAGTCACTCGATTCCACACATCGATGTATGTCTACTTTTGGCTTATTATAGTGTGTTGTCCTTGGATATATGTCTGTATTCCTATCCACTGTGTGTGCAAAGCATGACTGGTGCATACTGAGGAGTGTATGCACTAACATCTGCAACAGTCAGATATGTATGGTCCACTGTTGTTTACAGACTTGGGCTTTATTTTGGGCTTCATTTGTTTAAGTGTGTGACCATGCCCAGTATGACCTTTCAGTATGTTGTTTCCTGACATTGCCTTCATTTCTCTAAGTGTGTGAGCTTGCCCAGTATGCCCTTCTGTATTGAATGTGTGGATCCATTCCAGGTCATTTGTACTCCAGTTCAGACCTTTGTGTTGTACACCTACAGGTAGCAAACTGTTTCTGCAGGGTATCTGTAGATCATCTGGCAATATGAGGACAAACTGTGCAAGGGATAGTGTGTACTGTAGGTGATTATGTCTGTGCTGCTTCTGCTGCATGGTACTGATGTTAGCAGAGATATTCAGACATGTGTACTGTTATACACTGTGATGTTTTATGTCCTCAAGTACTGTCAGGTGGACATTCTTGCTCACAGTGATGTCCTGGGGAACAAGGGTGAATGCAGCTGTGCCCGGTATTGTGGGCAGACACCTACATATTCATGGTAAGTTATGTCATTCTGTAGGGGGAGCTGCAGACACTTGCTGCTGGGTCTGTGTATCCGTTTCAGCATCTTGGTACAGTGCTGGCAGAGGATACCATACTTGTACTTCAATCAACATGACAGTATGGCCTTAACTTGCTGTGGCAATACCTCACAACTGTAGAGATTCACACAGTTTACCCAGAGGCAGGGGCCATGAGTAGGACATTACCCCTATTGTGGTGTATGGGCAGGTTTGTAGCCACCCATTTATGTGTTTGCAGCCAGGGATAGTGCTCCCACCCCTGTCTATTATTCTATCTTCTGCCATACATTATGCATACAATCTCTGATACTTTCCTTAAGGTTATCACCTCATCACAGCTGTGTTTTGGTGTTGGTCCACAGTTCATGCAGTGGGGCATGGTGGACATGTTACTGTGGTTTGTCCACATGGCCTTGCATATGGTTTATGCAGAGTGTGTTATGTTGTTATATGGGTGTCCTTGACATCACATGCATTGGCAGTACTTGTGAGACACAGGCCTTTGGCAGAGGCCTGTAGGCCATTTGGTGGTGATGTGGGTCAGCTGTGGCAGGACATTGCATTCTGTCAGTCCTACAGTCCCAGACCACCATATAGTGTATTCCCCTGGGGTGACAGGGTAGGTGTGCTAGGTGTTCATGCCAATACTTTCTATCAGTATTAGTCAGGTGGTGTGGATCCTGGCAGGGTGGTACTTACAGCTAGGGACAGACTTGCATGGGACACCTGCACTGCATGCTGCATTCTGTTGCTATTGCCATATACAGGTGGGGGTCATATTGTACCCATTACCAACAGCAGGGATACGACCAGAGAGGTACCTCTGGGTGGTGTTTCGGTGAGTTGGGTGCATGTGTGCTATGGACACTACTTGCATCTGACGCACAGATATGCATGGGGCATTCCAGTTATGGTGGCATTTGCAGGTACATCAGCTGTTTCCCAATACATCAGTCCTACCACCTTTGTGATCTGCAAGTGTTCGGGCAGCCTACACTAGTATTCCCTACTACAGGCCCAGATAATGTGATGCATACCTGTATGTACAATTCCAGGGGTGTATCCATTTCATAGTTACACATTATATACTGTATGTATGGGGTACTTTCCCCTGTGTACTGCTTGTATATCTAGCCCAACAGCCATGCCATGTCAATCTTTCAGATGGTGACACATATTAGCACCATACATTTACAGTGGTTTACTGCTAGCATGTGTTGTACTGGTGGGAATTGTCTTTGGCACTGCAGTTGTGAGGACTTGGCCCTGTCATCAGCAGTAGTGGGCAATGGCCACCAGGTCATATCTCAACATGCATACATACTGACCGCTCTCATACAATATGAAACACATACCAACCTGACACATACACATACCTGCATATTGTACAAATGCTACTATCTATCCTGCTACCTTGGCCACCTCTGGGCATCATGCTCCACTGGTATCATACCTACACATACATATTACTACATTTCTACATAGGATGGTGGGGGCACACCTGACTGTTACTACATGTCTACATAGGATATGGGGGGGCACACTTGACTGTTTCTACATTGCTACACAGGACTGGGCACACCTGACTGTTACACTTCTACATTGGATTTGGGGGGGGGTACACCTGACTGTTACAATGTGTGTACATTGGATTGGGGGGGTGCACACCAGACCGTTACTACATTTCTATATAGGATTGGAGGGGCACATCTGACTTTTACTACATGTCTAAGTAGGGTTGGGGAGGGCACACCTGACTGTTTCTACATTTCTACACAGGATGGGGGGGGCACACCTGACTGTTACTACATGTCTACGTAGGATGGGGTGGCACTCCTGTTTCTACATTGCTACAGGATTGGAGGGGCACACCTGACTGTTACTACATGTCTACATAGGATTGGGCGGGGGCACACCTGACTGTTACTACATGTCTAAGTAGGGTTGGGGGGCACACCTGACTGTTTCTACAGTTCTACACAGGATGGGGTCGCACACCTGACTGTTACTACATGTCTACGTAGGATTGAGGGGGCACACCTGAGTGTTACTACTGTTTACATAGGCTATGGGGGGCACACCTGACTGTTTCTACATTGCTACAAAGGATTGGGGGGCACACCTGACTGTTCCTACATTTCTACACAGGATTGGGGGGACACCTGACTGTTACTACGTGTCTGCATAGGCTATGGGGGCACACCTGACTGTTACTACATTTCTGCATAGGATTGGGGGGGCACCTGACTGTTACTACATGTCTACATAGACTATGGGAGGGGCACACCTGACTGTTTCTACATTGCTAAACAGGATTGGGGGGTGCACACCTGACACTTGTACACATTTGCTATGACTGTACTGTTATGTCAGGTACTCCATTTCATTCTGTTTTCTAACCTATTATGCTGACTAGAGGCATGTCAGTGTACTACAGGTCTTACGTTTGATTAACCTACATATTAGTTTCTGACTTCCTACCCTTCAGAACTAACATCCGGCTGCCTGAACTGATGTGGTCTGTCTGTGTAGGCCTAGGGGGGGGAGCTACCCATAGGCATGATTTAGTGGCCTTAGCACAGCCTTTGTTTGTGTTTATCTACACCTATCCTGCTGGCTGTGACTGTTGTTGGGTATGTGAACATCCCTGACTGGCGTGTGTGTCATATGGACACACATGTGGCCCAGCACATTTCCTGCAGTAGGTTTTGTCAACATGTGTAGTACTGGCTACTATGGTGACACCCGTATTTGTTACAGATTTCATGCTGCCACTATAGGTGTCTACTATCTGCTGGCATCCTATTCAGCCACCTGATTCCCTTGCATGCTCACATCCATACCATAGATACAAGTAACTACACATGCTACTCCAATCAGCAATCGGTAAGGGGAGTGACTTACCTTGTGGGTGTGCCTGTATTGAGGATGGTGCTGGGGGCTGCCTATGTTGGATGTGCATAGTACACTCCCTATACATGGTTGAGGACAGGCAGTGTCATATTTGGCATCCCTTTTACTGTATGTGTGAGTCAGAGAGAGGTGTCATTCCCTGGGTCCCTACTGTGTCAGTGTATGTGCTATGCATTGCCTCTTTGTCAAGGCCAAGGCATACTGGGCACTCCTCCATTTGCCTACTGGGGCAGGCTCAGGTTGTTCCTCCTCTGAGTCACTCTGTGCTTGTGCAGGCCTTGGCATTGGTGGGGGGCTGTGTGGCCCTGCCCCGTGCTGTTCCTGCTGCAGCTGTTTCCGCAGGATCATATTGTGTAGCATGGCACATATGATAACAGTTTGGGTGCATGTAGCTGGTGAGTACTGCAAGGCTCCACCGGATGTGTCCAGGCACTGGAACCATGACATGAGCATCCCAAACACACACTCTATTATGATTCTGGTCTGTGCATGTGCCTCATTATGGCATTCTTGTTTGGGTGTGTGTGCATTTCTGATGGGTGTCATCAGCCACGGCTCCAGTGCATCACCAGCATCCCCCACTAGGTGACCGTAAGGGATGTCTCCATTGGCAAGTCTCTGGTACAGCTGCATCAGATGGCAGATGTGGGAATTGTGATAGCTTTCAGGGCAACCAACACACACATTTATTATAATGCCCTGGGCATCGCACACAACCTGGCAGTTGATGAAGGGGAAGCCCTTGCGGTTGATGTAGACCCTACCCTTCTCACTGGGTGGTGCTTTGATGGGTATGTGCGTGTAGTCTTTAGCACCCACCACCTCAGGGTATTCTGCTATTTGGTGTGGTATCCACTGGGATGGGTTCCCCTCTGTTAGTTCTGTGTGTCAGGTGTGGCCGGCACAGCTCAACAATTTGCTGTAGTAGGCTCCTGTCCACACTATAGTGCTCCACTATCTCCAGCTCATGTAGCCCCTGGTAGGTTACCCTGGGTCTGCACACCCTTCTCCGTCTCCTCACTGTGGGTTGGTCGACAGCATTCTCATCCTCACCACCCTCAGCCTCTTCCACATGTTGATGTCTGATAGCTGCTGCAGCCCCTATCATTCTGTTGTTTTTGTTTGTTAAAATGTCCCCGCTTGTATACACCGGTGGTGTAGAGTGTGGGAAAAAACAGAGGGAAAGGTGTTTGCATAGTTTATAGTAGTGTTCTGGGCTGCGCTGGTCCACTGCCTGTGCAACTGGCTGATTCTGATAGATTTCACCAGCCAGCTATGCTAGTTCTCCTAGATTACATTCCTACTGCTGTTTTCCCTTCCCATTGCCTTCCTGTTTAAGCCCAGAGGCGTGCCACACAAACGCAGTGCTCAAATGTGCACAGAGCTGCTATATCCAGATTTACTTTTTTATTTTTCCTTTAAAACCTGGTGCGCGGCACACACTCCCACTTATGCAATGTACAGAGTGCTAGGCAGCCTCAGACATACCCCCTTGCTTAGCTCTGCTAAGCTAGGAGCAAACCCGAGCCACAGAGCTCCAATCTGCTTACAGTATGCCTGACACACCTTCTTATGATGTCAGCTAACTCCTAGACTTGCACCAAGCTATTCCTGCTCTTACACTGTTGGGTGCTGACTAGCATGCAGGGGAAATCTTGGATTCAGTATCATTCCCCTCATTTGCATAGGATTGCCTGCGGATGCATAGTTACATGTCCCACACTGAGCCTCCTTCCTTAGCAACCGCTATTCACTGGTCATATTGTCTTCTGCCTACCACTGGGTATAATGGCAAAATAGTGATTTCAGTTAGGATGCTTATTGTATGTTTTTTTTCTTATTTTCCAGCCAATCCTGTTTGAGCACCGCTGCCCTACGCTTAAACAGCCGAGATTGGCTAAAAAAAAATAAAAGTTGATTTTTTTATTTTTTCAAATATTTTCCATGCCAATGGCTTTATAGTTGGCCATTGGCATGCTTTCTACATGATAGCCACCCTTTATTTAGAGCTGTCATGGCTCCGTTTTGTAATCTGCAGAAATGTACTCTGTTACTGGCGGAGTACATTTCTGCAGATTACACTAGTCCTGCAAAGCCAGTTTCCAGCTTCCTGGATCACAAATTCAACTAATTTGTATGGATTTCTCCTGCAAATGGGGTAATTTGCATACAGGGGCTGAGTCAGTGCAGGACTAGTGCAGGAGCACTCATGCACGTCCCTGCAGGTTATTCCTGGATCGCACGGCAGACATATTGCCTGCTGGAGCTCCTGCACTAGTCCTGCACACCATGCAGAGCTTGCAGAATCTGGGGGACAGTCAACCTGTCAGATAATAAACATTATATTGAAAGTAATATTTTCTCTACAACAAGCCAGTAGTGGAGAAGAGCAATTTTTCTGCAAATGAGAAATAGTACAGCAATGAATTATATTAGTGTTTATGAATCTTGAAAAGTTGTTTGGTTAATGACACCAAATATTATTAGGCTGTAAAGCATTCACTGTTTCTGTGCAAACACATCTCAATGGAATTAAGCTTAATGTTTACAAGCCCCTAGGCAGGAAGCAGAACAGAGTATTTAGTAAGTAAGTTGACCATTTACTAATACAGAAGATTGTTCAACCATTCATTCATTTCTTGTTTGCATAACAAGTTTTTTACATTGTTTAGCAGGTCACAACACACACTGTATGTATCAAAACAGAATTAATGGACAATGACTTATTTTACCTCGTATTGTCCTGTAATAATATACAAAGAAATGGTATTGTTTGTATAATTAACTCATATAATATGGATTTATTGGTCAGACAGTTAGGAATTATCTGAAAAACTTTAACCAGTTACAATATCAGCAGTTGCCCTTGGACTCAAAAAATTTTATGTTAATAGCCTATGAAACCTTCACCGTGTCTGTTCAAATGTATCTTAATGGAATTTAGCTCAATAGTCACAAGCTCCCAGGTATAAAGCAGAACAGAGCAGAGCAGAAAATGTAGTTAGTAAGATGACCAGTTGACTGTGTACTAATTTAATTAAATGGAATATTTTTTCAAGTGACTTTTCACAGCTTAAAATAATTTTGAGTGCTGAATTGTTATTTTTAAATTGAAGGGTATAACCACTGTTGGTAGGCAAAAAACATATGCTAACTTAAAATAAAAGGCTACAATGTACATTCAAAGCATTAGCCAGCAACTTCAAAAAGATTCACTAAACTATGAAATTTATATTTATATAACAAAGGTCACTCATTTTGAAGATACATTTTATTTTCTTATCTATAATGCTAGATTAACCCATCACCTTAGTTCTTCTTTCTAAAACAAGTTTTTAACATTGTTTAGCAGACCACAACAAAGCTATATTGAAAGAGAATTAGAAATATAACTTATGGACAGTCCTACACTAAGGCACTGTACGAGCACATCCACTCATGCATGAATAGTGCCATACAAAATAGAACCAAGATACTCTCCTCCAAAAAAAGGAAGCCAATCTGGTGGTCCCCTGCCATAAACAAACTTTACAACAAAAGGAAAAAACTGTTGCAGAAAAAAGGAAAATCCCAGGATGCAAAAAACTCCCTTACCAGCCCCAGTAAGAAGCTGAGATCCCTCATAAAATCCTCCAAAGCTAGTTACGAAAATAAAATTGCCAAAGATTCCAAAGACAATCACAAGGCATTCTATAACTATGCTAAGAATCTAAATGGCAAAGCTCAGATCTGCTCTGAGCTACAACAGAATGGCATTAAATATACTGATCTCAAGGATATTGCCAATATCCTGGCAGATCGATTCAGTGCCAACTTCAGCCCCCCTCTCACCCCCTAAATGGCCCATCTCAATACTGGAAGATTGCCAAATTCCGGTAATAAAGACCACACAGGTAAAAACGCACTCTCCAAAGCTAAGAATACAGCATCCATGGGACCAGATAATATCCCGGGCTGTGTACTACATGAACTACAAAATGAGCCTGCACCTCATCTAAGTGTCATGTTTAATCATACCCTCACTTAAGGCTTCGTGCCCACAGCCACAGTTATCCCACTCCACAAGGTGGGATCCACCTTGGATCCCACGAACAAATGCCCCATCAGTCTGATGAGCCTGATCTGCAAGGCCATGGAATGTATTATCATGGAACTTATAAACAAAGACATTGGCAACCTTAAAACACTGGACCCCACCCAGTTTGGGTTCGTGAAGGGCCGATCTTGTCTCCTGAACCTTATTGACTTTTTCAAATCAGTCTCCAGAGCCATGGATGAGCGTAAGGCAGTCCACACAGCCTATATGGACCTTGCTAAGGCCTTTGAGACCATTCCCCACTCTGGAATCATAGATAAACTTACTAAGCTGGGCATTAATCCCTACGTCACTCGATTGGTTGCCAACTGGCTTACTAACAGAACCCACACTGTAAAAGTAGCTGACTCCAAATCCAGCTCCAGACAAGTGACAAGTGGAGTACCTCAGGGCTCAGTCCTGGGAACTCTCTTGTTTAGCATCTACTTCTCTGAAGTACAGGCCAGCACTAAGGGACTCTGGCTAACAAAGTTCACAGATGACTGCAAACTGGGAGCCATTATTGAATCCCTAAATGATGTGGATACTCTACAAAAGGGCCTTACAGAAACAGATGCTTGGTGCCAGAGCCATGGGCTCAAACTCAATGCCAAGAAATGTATAGTTATCCCCTTTGGGAAAAAACATGTACCCGCAAATTATCACATAGGTGGCAGTACACTAAACACCGAAAGTGTGATAAGAGACTTAGGGACACAGGGGGACAGTAGTCTCACCTTCAAAAACCACATCGCCGCAACAGTCAGAAAATCCTTCTATGTGGTACACCTCATCACTAAGGGCTTTTCATCCAGAAAAAAAAGAGGTCATTGTCCCACTGTACTCATCCCTCATTAGACCCATTATAGAATACAATGCCCCATTTGGTATGTACCTCTCAAGACATCTGCAACAACTGGAAAGGCCGCAGAAATACCTCACTAAAAGAATCACAGGCCTAAAGCAGATGCCCTATGCTGACCGCCTTAAAAAAACTCCAGCTATACTCAGTTGCATATCGTCTACTCCGAGATAATCCCTGCTTAACATACAAGGCCATGTCAAACCCAGAGCTGTTGGACATGCTACACATAAAGAAATCCCAATCCCTCAGAGCCACATGCTCCAGGGATCTAAATCTTGTCATCACAATAAACAAAACATGCTGGAGGGATAGGTTCCTGACCCAGAGACTCCCCAGACTCTGGAATAGACTGCCCATACATGTCAAGCAGAGCTCCTCTTTGGCCCTCTTCAAAAGGAACCTTGATGATTGGATGGAAGAAAGGAAATTCACCTTGGGGATCACTTCAGTCACCCTGCTAGACAAGGTTCCAGGGAATTAAATAGTGCGGGAAGAAATAGCCAGGGAATTGTTATGGCTAGGCTTGTATAGGCCCTAGGGCCGATAGCCTAGTACCGACCTATGAACCTATGAACTATGAATTATCTTACCTCTTAATTTTCCTATAATGAAATACAAAGAGGTGTTATCATCTGTATAATTGACATATACAAACATGGATTTAATGGTCAGTTAGCGATTGTCTGAAAACTTTTACCAGTGGCAGAACCAGCAGTTGCCCTTTGACTCAAATTTCCTCTAATCAGCAGAAGCAGAAGAGGATGACTTTACTTTCCGTTTCTTTTTAGTAGCTTCAGAAAAAGTGGATTTTTCAGAAACTCTTTTTAGAGATATACCATACCAATATCTCAGCATAGCTGCAGAAGGTATAAGTGATCCAGTTTCCATCCTCATTAGCAGATCCATAATGCAGAGATGATAAATCAGCAAGCAAAGGAGAGTAGTATTGCTGGAATTCAATTTGTCCTGAAGTCCTGGTGAGTACATTCACAAAGTGGACACTATTTGTTTTACAAAATCTCAGCAATATGACACTGATATATAGACTGCATTTTTATAGCATATATCATGGACAGAAGGAGGCTAAAAAAATAAAAAATATAGCTGGCTGCACAAGTCCCAAGATAAAAAAGTGCCCAATCCTGGTAGACACACTGGTGCCAGGAATGGAAAAAATGACAGTGTAAAGTCCTCAAGTCACAGAAACATTCCTACAATGGGACTAGGCAAGGTTCGGGGAGGATGGCCCCCTGTTGTAGAAGGAAGTAGCAATCCACAAAAATCACAAAAACTGATAGGCCAATAAAGAGCCATAAAGATCCTATTGAGGATAAGAAAGAAATTATATATTGTTACTATCATGCAAGAAGCCCAGAATTTCCACATAGAAGATATAAAAAAAGATTAAGAGAGAAATTAGAGGAAAGAAAAATACCTGCAAAAGAAAAACTGTCAGAAACCTCAAATGCACATCTGTGTTCATTAATACAATGGATTTATGAAAAACATTATATAGATCAAGAAACACTGGACTATTTGGAAAAAGAAGCAATTGACAAAAATGCTAAAATATAATGAACAAAATTTAAAGATTTTTCAAAGGTCTAAAAAAGAAATGTGGACATAGGAAATAAACAGAGATCTAATATGATGCAATATTTACGCAAAGAAGAAAGCCAAATTAATCAATAGAAAAAAAGCAGCCACAAAGATATTTGAAGAGAAATACAGGTAAAGGCATCCAGATATGGAAAATATTACAATACATAAAACAGGAAAACAAAGAGGAAAAGTAGAAAAGAGGATTAGTAATGGAGAACTTAAAGAAACAGAAACTGAGGTTATGGATTACTTGCAAAGTGAAGGATTTAGTGTGGAAAATCTAACTCTGGTAACACCACAGCAGAATAGTGCAATGGACTCCCATATTAAGGAGAAACCAGTGGAGTGTGGAAAATCTAACTCTGGTAACACCACAGTAGAATAGTGCAATGGACTCCCATATTAAGGAGAAACCAGTGGAGTGGGAAACATCTGATCAGTTGCCATATGAAGATGCTTTGGAGCCTTCCATAGGAAACAAATACAAAAGTTCAGTTGGAGTTGGACAGCAAGGGATGGAACAGGAAACTGTGGCAACTCTCAGACAGTCAACATTCTGGAGTGATATGCCACTGAGTTCCCACATGAAAGAGCAATGGATGTCATAGGATGAAACTGAAGAGAATGTGGCACAGGAAGATGCTTTGGAACTTTCTGTACAATGCCCACAGGAAGTGGAGAAGAAAGAAAGTGCCCTGAGTTTAGAAGAAAATGATCTATGAGAAGATTTGCTTGATCTAATAGAGATGGACAGACATATCAAGATCAATGAAAGAAATGGACTACAGAAAGTCAATAAAACCCAAAAAGTTAGAAGGTTGACAAAACAAATGAACACAGTATTTAGGACTGTTATTAAAAATTCATGTGATATAACAGAAGTAATTAGGATGTATAACTTATCATCAGCCCCCTTTTTCACATTTTCTACATGGGGTCAGGGTATCGTGTTAACTGTCGCCATCTCTCTCAATTCAGTGCCACACTCCTGCCTTCTTCAACACTCATGTCTGGCTATCGCAGATCTTCTTTAAAACAATACACCCACCTCTTTGCTGGATGTCATCTTTTCCTCTTACCTTCTTCCTGTCTGTCCAACTTCTTCTTCATCAGATTGTCTTCTGCTTTGCTGTACATGCCCAAACCACTGTAATCTGTTCTCTTTGATCTTTTCTGCAATTGGAGCTACTTTGGCTTCTGTTCTTATGTCTTCATTTCTTCATATGTCCCACAGTGTGCATCCTACTACCCTTCTCAGGCACTTCATTTCCATCACCTCTAGCTTCTTCATCTGCTTTGCCTTTACTACTCAGGTTTCTGTACCATACAATAGTACTGGTAGCACCACTGTCTTGTACACCTTACTTTTTAGCTTCTTTGGCATTCTTTTGTCATAGACTACACCTGAGACTCTATGCCAGTTGGCTGGAGCTCCTCTCATTCTAGCTTTGACCTCTTCATTTACACTTCTCTTCTCCTCAACTACTCCTCCCAGATATTTGAAGCTATTTAGCTGTTCCACTATCTTATCTTCTATCTCATTTCTCAGCTTCTTCTGATTTCCCAAATTTGCTGCCATTACCACTGTCTCATCTGTGCGTAGTTTCATTCCATGTGCCTTCAGTTTTGCATTCCATTCCCCTATTCTTTCCTGAAGTTCTTTCTCAGAGTCTACCTATAATGCCACATCATCTGCATACAGTACCTTTGTTGATTTGTCCCCTCCAACCTGTTTGCTAATGTAGTCCATCACCAGTATGAACAGCAATGGGCTCAGAGCTGAACCACGGTGTACACCCACTCCCACTGGGAGCTCCTCTGTGAGGCCGAACACTGTTCGTACTTGAGTCATTGGGTCCTTGTACATAGCCTGCACTAATTCTATTTCTGAGACTTCAAACCACCACAGTACTGCCCAGATAAGCTTTCTTGGGACCTTGTCATATGCTTTCTCCAAGTCTAGGAATGCCCCAGTTGGACTCTTTGCTCATCTCTAGCTTCCTCTCAACTATCTGTCTCACTGCAAACATCGGGTCAGTTGTGATCAATCCTGATCTGAATCCGAACTGCTCATCTCCCATCTTACATTCTACTATTCTGCTTATCCATTTATCAATCATCCTCTCCAGAACTTTCATGCAATGTGATAGGAGTTTGATGCTTCTGTACTGCCTACAGTTGTGGATGTCTCCTTTGTTCTTGTACACTGGCATGAGTATGCTTATTCTCCAGTCATCAGGGATACACCTTTCTCTCCACACTGATATGAGTACCCTCAGGAGCTATTTCTCCTCTATCTCACCCAGTATCTTTATCATATCTGCTGTGACCTCATCTAAGCCTGCTGCTTTCCCTGACTTTATCTTCCTTAGTGCTATTCTTACTTCTTCTAGGATAGGCACCTCTTCTTCTCTCATTGTAGGCTGTTTTTGGGGCAGTACAGCTTCTATGGGGTTTTCTTCATTCATAAGCTGCTGGAAATACTCCTTCCATCTGCCTTTGAAGTCTTGTGGACTGGTGATCAGGTTGTTGCTGGCATCCCTTATGAAGGGTGTATGACTATCTCCTTTATCTTTCTGTCTTTGCTTTGCAACCTGATGTAGTTTTTTTTGCACCACCTACTGAGTCACTTTCTAGAAGTTGGTTGAGTGTCTCCGATGCCCTATTCTTTGCTATTGCAAGTCCTTTCTTAGCTTCTTTGTTAGCCAACCAGTATTCCTTCCTAGCCTGCTCAGTCTTTTCTATCTCCCATTTTTTCATCCACACATTCTTTCTTTTGATCACTTCCTGGACTTCTGCATTCCACCAACAGCTTTACTTATGTACCTTATTTCCATATCTGGCTTGGCCACATATCTGTTCTGTAGTCCTAACACATGCTGTTTTGAGGTGCTGCCATTCTTCTTGAACTCCACCTATTTCCTCCTCTTCTTGAGGTGCTACAGCCATGAGTAATTCCTTGAACTGTTGTACTTTCTCTCCAGTCAACTTCCAGGTCTTCAACCTGGTCTCTGTTGACCTTAAAGCCTTCTCTGACCACTGCTTGCAGCTGATTGTGGCAACCAATGGTTTATGCTGTGGGCCGACTGTTTCACTGGGGATGACTTTGCAATCATGAACTCTACCCCAGTGCCTTTTCTTTACTAGGAAGAAGTATACCTGAGTTGCATGTTGGCTACTCTTTTATGTGATCTTTTGACTGTCTGTCTTTCTGAACCATGTGTTGGCTACTATCAAGCCTTTTGCCAGACAGAAGTTTAGAATGGCTTCTCCTTTTTTATTCCTGTTGCCCCACCCATGTGGACCCAGGCAGTCCTCATATACTGTTCTGTCTGTCCTGATATGTGCATTCAAGTCACCCATTATCAACACCAATTCATGTTGTCCTGCTTTATCTAGTAGGTTCTGCAACTGCTATCTGAAGGCACTCTTTTCCTCATGATCACATCCCTGCTGTGGGGCACAGTCTGAGGTTATGAATATTGCCTTATCATTACACTGGAGTTTTATTGCCATGAGTCTGTCACTAATTTTGATGATATTCCTCAGTCCCTTCTGAAGCCTGTCTCTCTCTCTCTCACCACAATTCCCACACCATTTGTAGCCTGTTCTCCTCCTGTGTAGTAGACTCTGGATCCCAAGCCAAGTGGCTTTGCTGTCCTGCCCTTCCATCTTGTCTCTTGGCTACATAGAATGTCCACCCTCCTCTGTACCATCATGTCATCCACTTCCAGGTTGCATCCTGTCAGTTAACCTACATTAAGTGTAACAATTCTCAGTTCATGTTTGTCAGGTTGATCAGTTTTACATCCAGCTTTTGCTCAACAAAGCTATCCCAAGTAATTCAGGTGGGAAACTAGACACCGGATGGCCAGTAGCTTACTGACCCAGGGCTGCTGGCCTTTTATGGTGAGTACACACTGGCCAGTAGAGGCACATACACCCCTCCCACCTTTAGCATGGGTCCCTAGCGTAAGTCGGATCCTCTACCCACTTATTAAAGTAAACTACACTTGCCCGTTTTTAGGACATTAGTCAGCATGACTGAATAACCTAGAGCCATATTTTACACCATCGAGTGGCTAGCCCTGCAATGGCACTCAGTCTGTGATCCATTTTCTATCCTGAGAATACTGCGCACCACAGTAGATGTCGAAAGCGGTTAGTGGTTCAACTCTTCCCCCTATAGGGCACCATGTATAGTCTGTGCTGCTGCCCACAGCTCCATTCTTTGGTGAGTTTTGAGATGGAAAAAATACAGCATGTTTTTCAGAGGTGAGGAATCCACAGAGAGAACATGCAAAGTCCAAACAAGCATTGGTTGGAGTTCAGGATTAAACCTTGTACCTTGTGCATGGAAAGCGAAGACCTTAACCATTATGCCATCTGGTCTCAAGGATCTCTAACATGTATAACTGTGCAGCTAAATTAATAACAGATAAAGTCTTACCACAAAAACCTAAAGCAGTAATGGAAAGGAAGGGGAAAAATCAAATTCCATCATGGAAATACTGAATAGAGAAAACTATATAGCAATTAATACAAGAAGTGTCACTGTTATAGGAGTACAGAAGAAGGAACAGATACAAAAAATACTCAGAAAGATAGATGTAATAAAAGCAATGTGCAGAATCAGAAAAGATCAGATCTGTCATTTACTACTGCAAATAATAAACTGAAAAGATCAGCACAGGCAGAAAAATGGAGAAGATATATAGATAAATATAAAGGAAAAGTTCAAAATAAGCAATTTATTGATGACCAAAAAAAGTTTTATAGAGAACTGGGAAACAAGGCAAAAGGAACTGAAACACCAACAAAAAAGAAGAAATCGATATACTTTGGACAAGTATTTATGAAGATCCCGTGGAACATAAAGATGCTAAATGGATAGAAGTAAAAGAAAGTATGAGAAGTTCAAAGGTACAGAATATGAAATGGGATGAAGTAACAGCCAGAGAAATTGAAACAAAGTTAAGAAAAGCTTCCAAATGGAAAACCCCAGGCCCAGATGCAGTACCTAACCTCTGGTTAAAAGTATTAACATCTTTGCATGAAGATTTAGCCATGCATAAGAACTATTTATATCCACACCCTGAACAGACACCAACTTGACTAACAACAGGAAAAACAATGCTCCTACATAACAATGAACCTGCAAGCTACCCTAAAAATTATAGACCAATAACTTGCCTTACAACTACATATAAACTATACACTGGAATTGATGCTGATGGAGTGTATAGTCATTTAGAAGAAAACTCGGTCATGGCAATAGAACAAAAGGGCAATCAAAGAAAGTCATATGGGACAAAGGAGCATCCATTGCTAAATAAAGTCATAATGGAGAACTGTAAAAAGTGGAAGAATCTAAGTATGGCATGGATTGACTACTAAAAAGAATTTGATAGTATCCCACCTTCATGGATAAAAGAGTGCTTAAAAATGCATAAGATACATACTACACTGATTGACTACATTACAGTGACCATGAAACAATGGCAAACCACTTTGCAATTAAGCCATGATAAAGGACATATTATTATTCCAGGGATAAAAATTCAAAGGGGGATATTCCAGGGTGACTCCCTGTCACCTCTGCTATTCTGTCTTGCCCTTAACCCATTAAGCTGTCTGCTTAACAGATTAGGCCATGGATATAATTTGGCTCCTAGAAAACAACAAAGTGTAAAGCCTTCTCATCTTCTCTTTGTCAATGATTTAAAACTGTATAGCTCATCAGATGAGGAATTGAAAGCACAACTGCAATTAGTCAAAACTTTTTCAGATGATATAAGAATGTCATTTGGTCTTGATAAGTGTGCAAAAAATCAACCTTTAAAGCAGGAAAACTACAGCACGAAGAAAACATCAGTTTGGGACAAGAATGTGATATAAAAGAACTTGAGGAAGAGGGAGTGTATAAGTATTTGGGAATTCATGAAGGATCAGCAAAAATATGAACACATGTGAATAACTCAGTAAGGAATGTTTTAGAAGACTTAAATGAATCCTGAAAACAGCATTGACATCTATTAACAAAATTCAAGCTATAAACCAATTTGCTCTTCCTGTCCTATCTTACAGTTTTGGAGTGATTGACTGGCCCCAAAACATGTTGGATAGATTAGACTAGATAGGAAAACAAGAAGGATGCTTCATGCTCACCAAATGATTTATAAAAATCAGTGCATACCAAGATTATATATTCTCTATTCCAAAGGAGGTATGGGCCTTCTTAAAATTGAATACACGTATAGATCTGCAGTTGTGGGACTGCACACATATTTGCTGACCTCACAGACCCAAATGTAGTGAAAGTTTTGAAATATGTGGAGAATAAATCTAAGATGACTTCCCTGCTTAGTCTAGCAAAAGCATATCGACATCAATCAGGAATGGAAATCAAACCAGGAGTAGATAAAAATCAGGAGGCAACTGAATGTACCAAAAAACAAAAGAAAGAATCAAGTGGGAAGGCAAGAAATGTGGAAAATGCATAAATATAGTTGCAAGTATAGAAAACTCCTAGAAGAACCTCATTTTGATCAGAATCAAATGCAGGAATGGTTAAGGAGAGGCAAATTCAAACCAAAAGATGAAAGGTTAATATTGTCGTCCCAAGACAGTGGGCTATACACATTAGTTTACAAAGTCCATTAAACATGTGGGAGAAACAGACAAATACAAAATGGTACAAAGACATGTGTCTGGAGCATTTTACCCCAGGCCTCTGCTGAAAATGGACTCGTTCCAAGTCAGACCTTTCCAGCAAATAAATGTTAAATGAATAAATAAATAAATAAATACATAAATGTAGGTTTTGTAAAACAGAACTAACACAGTCGCACACCTTGTTGTTGGTTGTGACATACTAATAGCAGAAGGACTGTATACTGAAAGGCATAATAATGTGGCAAGACTGTTGCATTGGTGATTGTGTAAACATTACACTATTGAAGCAGCTAAAAACACTAGAAACATGAGCCACAAACCATCATAGAAAATGATGAAGTCTACATCACATGGGATCACCCATTACCAACAGTTTAAAAGATATATGTTAGAAAACCAGATCTAGTGGTCCACGAAAAGAAGACAAAAGCAGCATTGATGATTGAAATTGCTGCACCCAGTGAGTACATTGTCTTGCGTACAGAGAGACACAAAGTCATAAAATATCAGAATTTGCAGGCAGAAATGAGAGCAATGTGGAAGAAAGATACCCAGACAGTTCCAATAGTAGTAGGAGCAATGGGTCTTATAAAAAATAATCTACAATTGTACTTAGATATGTTACCAATACATGCAACTCCATACAAATTGCAGAAGGAGTCATTACTGGGCACATTACGGATGCTGCAAAGAGCACTTCTGGCTGACCTCAAAGACTGAAACAAAACTAATTTTATGAACTTTAATCGTACTTTGACTAAGGAATGGGGTCCATTCCTGTCATGGTAATAGAAACCCAAACAAAATAAAAAAAGGGTTAGATAAACAGTAAGGATTTCAAATGTGCACGATATAAAATGCAATGAAAAACTATCAGAGAAATTGAAACATAACTAAGAAAAGGTCCTAACTGGAAAACCCCAGTCCCAGATGCATCACCTAACTTCTGGCTAAAAGTATTAAAGTTTTTACATGAAAACAGAAACCTGGTTAAAAACAATAAAAATGATACTGCTCCTTTTTTTTCCAAACACCTTTACTGAATTATCACTTGTGACATAGGCAAATTTACATTCATATAAAAGTAATCAAACTATATTAACATAACAAACATTATGCTTCACATATATTACTATATATCATATAACCTAAGCAATATTTCATAAGTTATTCAATTCCTGCCTTTTTTTAAATAAGAAACATCTTTATTAAACCATTACTTACTGCATAGGCAATCATACATTTATATAAATGAAAACAAACCACACCAACACAATCCTAGTTGCAAGCATTTTATATCACAAACCATACTAAAAGACTCCCATTTGCAGACATTATTTATCACTTATAATCTACTCAAATTTTCTCACTCAAACATTACATAGCTCATTTAAGTTCTGCAACCTTTTAAATCTCATTCATAGGTTCATAGGTTGGTACTAGGCTATCGGCCCTAGGGCCTATACAAGCCTAGCCATAACATTTCCCTGGCTATTTCTTCCCACAGTATTTACTTCCCTGGACCCCTGTCTAGCAGGGTGACTGACATGAACCCCGGGGTGAATTTCCTATCTCCCATCCAATCATCAAGGTTCCTTTTGAAAAGAGCCAAAGAGGCACTCTGCTTGACATGTATGGGCAGTCTATTTCAGAGTCTGGGGAGTCTCTGAGTCAGGAACCTATCCCTCCAGCATGTTTTATTCATTGTAATGACAAGATCCCTGGAGCATGTGTCTCTGAGAGATTGGGATGTCCAACAACTCTGGGTCTGACATGACCTTGTATGTTAAGCAGAGAACCTCTGAGTAGACGATATGCGACAGAGTATAGGTGGAGCTTTTTTAGACGGTCAGCATAGGGCATCTGCTTTAGGCCTGTGATTCTTTTAGTGAGGTATTTCTGTGGCCTTTCAGTTGTTGCAGATGTCTTGAGAGCTACATACCAAATGAGGCATTGTATTCTATAATGGGTCTAATGAGGGATGAGTGCAGTGGGACAATGACCTCCTTTTTTCTGGATGAAAATCCCTTAGTGATGAGGTGTGCCATACAGAAGGATTTCCTGACTGTTGTGGTGATGTGGTTATCGAAGGTGAGACCACTGTCCACCTGTGTCCCTAAGCCTCTTATCACACTTTCTGTGTTTAGTGTAATGCCACCTATGTGGTAATTCATGGGTACATGTTTTTCCCAAAGAGGATTGTGAAGACTGGTAGAGAAGGGTGAAGGCTGCCAGCCTAGTCAGAATTTTATGCATAATTCTATCATTTGTAAATATGAATGTAAATCACAGCCTTGTTGAGCTTAAAACAATGTGGAAACATTGCCCTCTGCTGTAAAGAAAGCTAAGTCAAGCATTTCTTGTTGGTCCTTTGAAATTAAAATTACTTTATGTCTGTTCCTTTGAAGTTAGAATTTGGAGTCAATGAGTCTGGAGTAAGCATCCTGCCTATTGTTTTAAGGCTAAAGTTAATGACCAGAATTTACATGTGGAATGTCCTTTATTGCTCTAAGTGTAAAAGAATGTAAATGCAGTTTCTGTCAGCCTGGGTACACCAAGAAAGTGTAAAAGATGATGTAATGTTTAGCAGGACTGCAGTTTCAATTTAAACTGAGAACCAGAGATTACTGAGCATTTTTGTCTGACTATCCAACTCACAGCACTTGCTCTGTGTAAGTAAGTTATTTTGGAAGTGTGTTTTCTTGTAGCAAAAGCTAGGAATTAGAAAGTTTAGACTAAATGTTTTTCTGTGATGTCAGAACTGTACAACTGATTTATTTTAAGTATTTCTGTGTGATGTGTAATTTTATATGTTGGTTTTATTAAGTGGTGAATTTCATACATAAGACATTAGCATAGGTATGCAAATGTTAACTTCACAAGCTTCAGTCTGTGGTAAAATTTTGGAAACTACATTTGAGTGGTAATTTAATTCCAATGGGTATTTGGCAATTCAATTTGTATTTGTTAATTGATTAATTGATTGTCTTATATAATTTGACATCCTTGATGGTGAAGTTATTCCTTTGAAGGCTTGGTTAAGCCGAGGTACTTGAATCACCGGTAAAGAGTGAATGTCTTCACTAGTGTCTCCGTTGTGATTTTTTTCTCAATTTTTCTATCCGGCTTGGATTTATTTGTTTCTTTTGTGATGTACTTATCCAGAGTTCCTGGTGGCAATAATACAATTGGGTCATCTGGTTTAACATCGCTGGGTAATGCAGCTGATTTATGGCAGAAAGGGAAAGAAGGTTTGCATCCAGGGACCCATGGTCAAGTGATAAGACGGATCAATTTGCAGTTAAGTTTGTTCAATTAGAATGCTTGTTAGTGAAAGAAGTTGCGTTATTCTATGATACCAGACTTTTGGAGAAATATCTTAGTTTGGATATTACTCCAAGAGAGCTGAGAGTGGACAAACTACCCGCTTCAGAATTCTCAGAGGAAGAAGCGGATTTGATGGAGGAGTGGAAAAATGTCGCTTTACAATGTACAGCGGGTTGGTTAAACATACTCATTAAAAAGAATACTTGTGCTCTTGATAAAGTGCAAAGCTCTGTATTACAGCTACAAGAGGAGCTTAAGGTGGAATTATCATGGGTTGTTTTTTCGAAACATATGCAAGAGGTGGCTCAATGTATTAACAAGATGGAGGAGGAGGTTATCAAATGGAAACGTGGCAAGTTGGAGAGGGATATAAAGGATTATCAAAACAATCTTATTTTTCAATGGCAATGGAAACCACGTAGAGGAAGGTCCCCCTTAATGAAGTCTGGGTCCACGTCTAGTGCATCGTGAGATTCTTCATTCTCTTCATCGGAGGCAAGTGCTAGTTCGAAAAAGAATGTTTCCTTTGAAGATGTAAGGAATGATGGGGGTCCACAGGGTCATTTTATTATACAGGAAAATGGTTCGTCTTCCAGTTCAGATAAAAGCAAGAAGGGACAGAGATGGCAAAATAAAAGAAAATGACTGTGGTTTTTCTCATCTGAACCAGCACAATTTTTCTCAAATGGACATTCATGTGGGGAGACACATGGGTAATGTTATTCCCAACAGTATTAGTAATTTTAATGATGTTTTCTTTAATAGCACAATACCCTCTACTTTAGGGGAATTTCATAAAAGTAATCAATTGAGTGTCATCAATTTATCTGATTTAAATTTAGATATGCACATGTATAATGTTTTTTTGAAAGGCATGAAATTCATACCCATGTTTCTTCCTACGTTGGGGGATATTTTACCTGAAGTGGGTCGTTTTTGTAGGAAGCTCAATTTAAGAGTACATTATGACAACAAACCTGAATGGGTGGAAACAGATGTAGAGGATGATTCTTTATTGAATTTATCCATTTACGAAAATGAATTTTGTGAATTTTTTGTTGATGACTCTTATGTGAATGAATTTGACGATGCACATGCAGTTGAACATGTAGAGAGGGATATACTACGGGCTATGGCAGACTTGTTGTTCCCAATGTTCCTAGTTTTAGTTCTTTTTGTCCCCCCAGAATTTCGTCAGCAATCAATTTGTTTGAGAAAACCCTGTGTAAACAAATACAGATAGAGTACAAGAAGTTTTGCAAGGTTCCAAGAAAGTTTAATCTTAATAAAGAAGAACAGGAAGCAGTAAAATTCTTGCACAGTAAGAATGATACTTATGTTTACTTACAGGCAGATAAAGGAGGCAACTGGGTTATCATGACAAAAGAGAAATATATGCAGATGGCCCATGCCTTGCTGTCAGATGACAAAGTGTATAAAAAATTGCATATGTCCCCTTTAGACAGCTTTAACAGTGTTCTTTTGGAATTACTTGAGCAGGGTGAAAGATTGGGATTCTTTTTTGAACCCACCTGGTAGGCCGATAGTTTCGGGGGTGGGTTCTTATTTACAGAATTTGGGGACATTCTTAGACTCACATCTAAAGAATTTTATGTTAAAGGTCCCTTCACATATTAGAAATAGCAACGACTTTTCAGATTTAATAGGTGATATGCCATGGCAAGATGATTTTTATTGGGCATGCTTGGACGTTAAGTCGTTGTATGCTAACATCAGTACTAAATGGGGCTTAGAGGCATGTGCTAAAATCATGTGAGAGGGTCCACAAACTTCTTTTGTCTTACAGTTGCTAGAATTTGCTTTGACTCATAACTTTTTTGTTTTTGGAAATCAGTATTACTTGCAAAAATCAGGTACGGCAATCATTTGCACCCTCATATGCAAATATTTTCATGGGGTCTTTTGAAGGCATGTATTTGTACTGCAATAGTTTTTTTAGACACCATGTGATGATTTTCAAATGTTACATAGATGATTTAGTGTTTATTTGTCGGGGGGAAGAAAGAGATTTTGGTGTTTTTGTAGATGAGTTGCATCAAAATGTGTTTGGCCTTGAATTTACCTTTAGAACACATAGGGAAGTCATACAGTTTTTGGGTGTCAAATATTTGGTGAATGAAAGACACAGGATCTCTTATAGACCATTTATGAAGGTGACCGCAGTGAATAATTTTCTTTTCGCTGACAGTATGCACCCTACCGATTTGTTGAGCGCACTTCCCCATGGAGAATTTAAACGTATTGCCAACAATACATTCGACAAATCACAGCTAAAGGGAGAATTTGCCAAAGTCAGACAAAAGTTGTTAACACAAGGCTATCATGTGGCTGTTCTAGATGAGGCTGAAAGAAAAGCATTTGGGTTTACACATTTAGTAGGTGATCCTACACAGAAGAGAACAGGGAAGAGATCTTGGGTCAGAGAACCAAGAGAAACAGCAAAGGATATATTTTTTGTCAATAAATATTCAGATTTTTCTTGGGTTATTCGTGAATTAGTTATTCGTTTTTGGCCCATGATCAAACAAGATAGTGAAGTAGGACATCTTTTCCCTGCTAAGGTTACTTTTTCTTTTGGCAAGTTTCTCAATTTAAGAGATTTTGAACAACAGTGCACATGGATATTTAAATCAAAATAAGGGTTCCTTTGCATGTGGCAGATGCAAGGTGTGTAGCAGGATAAGGAACTTAGATGGCGAAAGAATAAATGGCAAAAGGTATAATTCTTGTGGTCATTTTAGCTGTGATACTCCAGGGGCAGTATATATTCTAGGGTGCAATTGTGCACCGCCTATGTGGTATGTAGGCCAGTCCAAAAGACCAGTAAAGAGAAGGATTATGGAACATCTGGGTGACTTCAGAAATGCCAGAATTGATAGCTCGGTAGCTCTTCATTTTCATACCCAGCATTGGGGTTCTATGGATAGTTTAATTTTCAGTGTGCTAGCCAAGGGATCAGAGCAACTAGGTTTTGATCTAGTGAGGGAGCTGCTGAGAATGGAGACTAGATATATCATTAATTTCGATACGATGTGGCCCAATGGTATAACTATTGAATTAGATTTAAATGTTTGATTTGAGTTCAACAATTGTGCATCGTCATAAGTTGTAAATACACCATATTTAATGAATGTTTATGAGCAAATAATAATATATTAATTATTTAACATTATGTGAATTTTCACAGAAGTATAATTTTATATGTTGGTTTTATTAAGTGGTGAATTTCATACATAAGACATTAGCGTAGGTATGTAAATGTTAACTTCACAAGCTTCAGTCTGTGGTAATATTTTGGGAAACTACATTTGAGTGGTAATTTAATTCCAATGCGTATTTGGTAATTCAATTTGTATTTGTTAATTGATTAATTGATTGTCTTATATAATTTGACATCTTTGATGGTGAAGTTATTCCAGTGAAGGCTTGGTTAAGCCGAGGTACTTGAATCACCAGTAAAGAGTGGATGTCTTCACTAGTGTCTCCGGTGTGATTTTTTTTTCATTTAAAACAATGTGGCAACATTGCCCTCTGCTGTAAAGAAAGCTAATTCAAGCATTTCTTGTTGGTCCTTTGAAATTAAAATTACTTTATGTCTGTTCCTTTGAAGTTAGAATTTGGAGTCGATAAGTCTGGAGTAAGCATCCTGCCTATTGTTTTAAGGCTAAAGTTAATGACCAGAATTTACATGTGGAATGTCCTTTATTGCAAAAAGTGTAAAATAATGTAAATGCAGTTTCTGTCAGCCTGGGAACACCAGGAAAGTGTAAAAGATGATGTAATGTTTAGCAGGACTGCTGTTTCAATTTAAACAGTGAGAACCAGAGATTACTGATTTTGTCTAACTATCCAACTCACAGCACTGCCTGTTGCTCTATGTAAGTAAGTTATTTTGGAAGTGTGTTTTCTTGTAGCAATAGCTAGAAATTAGAAAGTGTTTTTCTGTGATGTCAGAACTGTACAACTGATTTATTTTAAGTATTTATGTGTGATCTCTGAACTCTCTTGACTAGCACTGACTGTGAAGTAGAAAGTATTGTCTTGTGGTTTTAATTATTCATTATTAAATATTTTAGAACCTTTTAATGGTGTCTGGTTTTGTGTAGAGAGAGTTTAAGCTCTTGAGTACATTGCATATTTATAGAGTTTACTGTCTAGGTTACACCAAATAAGCTTTGACTGTTTAGTCACATCTACGAATTGGATAATAATATTGCACAGTAATAATTGGACACCCTTTTAAGGGCCAATGATTAGCTGATAATTATTAGTGGGTGGCGGTAGCTGGTACTACCGTATAGTCTGGGTAAAAGGGGCAAAGCTGGAGAACCTGTGCCAGCCTTCCCCAGAAGTGTCTGTGTGGTTGTGTAAACTCTTATCTCAAAGTATGTGTGTGTCAGCTACTTGGGCAGGGACATGAAGCACTGGTTTGACAAAGAGGGTGCTAGAGGTTTTAGCTTGCCCACTAGGCTGAGATCTGGACCCTGTAGCTGTGCCAGTGGGGAGTCTTATTGCGGACCTGGGGAGCAAGGAAGCGACCAGCCCTGGACTGACTGTAATCTCTGTGTGCTGTTAAGAGAAATTGCACTTTACTGTGTGTATTTGCTATCCTTACCTCATCTATGAGATGTAGTCTCTGGTGTTAGTGGTGAGGATTGAGGCTCTTTGATTGCTGGGCCAGGGTGCAGGCATCACATATTAATTGGTGGCAGTGGTTGGGATATCTACCTCACATATTAATTGGTGTCAGTGGTTGGGATATCCTCACATTTTTGTTTGGCAGCGGTGGGATATCCACATCACATATTAATTAGTTGGCAAATACTAACTGGCATGTATTGGTGTGGTTAGAGTGAATCCTGTAGCTTCTGTACAGTGAGCTTTGAAAGCGTTTTTCTACTCAAAAACAGCCACACAGTGAATACTCAGAGTTCAGATTACAATTGTTTTATTTCTTTTGTTAGCTTAGTTAGTCAGGGTGAGCAGGCAGCATGTCAGCAGAAGAGTATGTAAAGCTGACAAGGAGCCAGCTGGCAAAGATGTGCCAGGCTAGGGGACTGGTGCATGGAAACCTGACTAAGGCAGACCTGATTGCAGCCTTGGTTACAGCTGCATCAGAAAACAGCAACCAGGAGGACAATCAGACTGGCAGTGGAGATATAATTCCCTTGGAGAATAGACAGCTCAACCTTTCTGCAGTGGACTTAAAAATCTAGCTGGAGCTAAAGAGACTTGAGTTGGAGGCCAGGCATGTGGAATTAGAAGCAAATGAGAGACTGCGATGTTTGCAGGCTGAGGAGAATGAGAAACTGTTATGTCTGCAAGCTGAGGAACAAGAGAAGCAGAGGCAGCATGAGAAGGGGATGCTGACTCTTCGCTGGAGTCATGGAGGTATGGGGAAAGGGAGTAACTGGTCCCCAGAAGCACAAAAGGTCAGTAAATTTCTTCTGCAGTTTAAAGAGGGGGATAATTTTGATAGTTTCATTCATATGTTTGAGAGGGTATGTAAACAGTTTGAAGTTGAGCAAGGGCTCTGGGTACGGTTCCTGACCCCCTTACTTCACGGTAAAGCTGTAACTGCATTAGCTAAAATGTCTGAGGTTGCATGTTTTTGGTTATACTGCTGTTAAGAAATGTCTTTTAGAACCGTTTATGCTAACACCTGAAATGCATAGGAAAAAGTTTTGTGAGCATAGACACAAGACAGATGAAAGTGTGTGTGAATATGTTGCTGAATTGAGCACTTATTTCCATAGATGGGTGAGTGGATATCAGGTCACCACTTTTGAATGGCTGTCAGACATTTTGGTGAGGGAACAAGCCCTTAGCACTTTGCATGAGGACATGATAATCTGGGTAGCTGACAGACAATGTGCTACTTCAGATGAGTTGGGGAAGAAGGGAGACCTATACCAGGCAAGCAGGGCAGCCCTGCATAGGAAGGGGACCCCCAGTACTGTTCATGGGTCTAAAGGAACCCACAGAGGGCAGCACAGACTGCCCCAACAGAATCTGCCAGTAGCAGGGGAAGCCACTAGTCCAGGTACACATCCAGGAGTTAGGGTTAAATGTTTTGAATGCAACCAGTGGGGCCATATAGCATACAGGTGTCCATGGAGGCAAGGTGGAGAACCAAAGGTGAGGGAGCCAGTAAGTAGGAAAGACAAAATGCCAATAGTAGGTTGTCTTGAGACAACAGGGGTACTAAACTACCATCCTGCAGATGTCCTGAGAGGGAAGGATTTGGATGAGGCAGTAACATGTGCTTATGCAGTTACACGCTGTAAGGCTAGGAGACAAGCATATGGGTCTGGTAGCCTGGGGGTGACCCAGACAGACTGCATACTTGCAGCCAGGAGTGGTGACGTGGTTACTTCAAGGAGTGAGATATGCTGTAGCAGTGAGACTGAAGGTGAGCCACAGCTGCTTGTGGGTACTGATGTTCCCTTGGACAGAGTGACTGCAAAGGTAGTTGTAAGTAGGAGTGCCCAGGCTGACAGTGAGGCACCACTGTCAGAGGATGCCAGACTTCCTGTGGAAGGGGAGCTGGGAAGGTTTACAAGGAGAGAGTGGAGACAGGCTCAGCTCTCAGACCCTACATTGCAAGACCTGAGGCAGGTAGCTAGGGATGCATCTGATTCTCAAGGAAAGGGGGAAGCTGTTTACTGGGACAAAGGGTTACCATACAGAGAGTGGACCCCTGAGCGAGGGCTCGAAGGTGAGAGAGTACAGCAGTTGGTAGTGCCTAGAGCCTTCCATCTGGTGCTTCTAGCCATAGCCCATGATATTCCCTTTGCCGGTCATATCGGCATAAAATGTACAAAGAGGTGTATTATGTAGAACTTCTATTGGCCTGGAATTTCCAGAGATGTAACAGGGTACTGCAGGACCTGTGCACAGTGCCAAAGGGTAGGCAAGGCAGGAGACAAGGTAAGAGCTCCTTTGATGACTTTGCCTGTGATTGAGGAGATATTTCAGAGGGTAGCTATGGATATTGTGGGTTCTCTGAGTGCCCCAAGTTCCACAGGGAAAAAGTATATCCTAGTGGTAGTAGATTATGCTACACGATACCCTGAGGCAGTGGCTTTGTCCTCTGTTGAGGTAGAGAAGATAGCAAATGCTTTGTTAGAGATTTTCAGCAGGGTATGTTTCCCAAAAGAAATACTGACTGACAGAGGTGCCAATTTCATGTTAGACCTGCTGGCTTGTCTGTGGAAGTCCTGTGGGGTGAAGCACATGAAGATCACCACCTACCATTCCCAGACTAATGGTCTTGTTGAGAGGTTAAACTCTACAATCAAGTCCATGCTATGGGCATTTGCAGATCAGTTTAAGAGGGAGTGGGACAAATATTTGCCCCATCTGTTGTTTGCTTACAGAGAGGTTCCCCAGGAATCCACAGGTTTTTCACCCTTTGAGTTGCTGTATGGCCATAGGGTGAGGGGACCTTAGACTTAATTCGAGATGAGTGGGAAGGTGAGTGCAAGTCTTACAAGGAGTCTGTTGTGGCATACATCCTAAACCTCAGGACAAGGCTGAGAGAACTCATGGGCTTGGCCCAGGAGAACCTGGAAGAAGCCCAACACCAGAAAAACGTGTGGTATGACAGGAATGCTCAAGCTAGAGAGTATGCTGTGGGGCAGCAGGTAATAGTTCTCATTCCTGTCAGACACAACAAGCTGCAAGCAGCTTGGGAGGGACCCTACAAGGTGGTAAAAAAGGTAAGTGATGTTAACCACATGGTGGAACTGCTAGGCAGATGGCAGGGGCACAAATTGTACCGTGTTAACATGACAAAACCTTACCATGATAGGGAGGCCCTTGTGTTGAGCATTTGCAGTGGATTGCAGGAGGAGTCTGAGGGAGATCTGGGGACTGATCTCCTCGGTGAGGTTCAGGCTGACACCTCAGTGGAAGGGGTAGCAATGTCCCAGCAGCTATCTTCTACCAAGGTTTGAGAAATCTGATGAGTGCTGCAGGAATTTGGGGACATGTTCACTGGGAAACCAGGATGCACTCACCTAGTGCAGCACCAGGTGGATAAAGGACCCCAAAGGCCTATTAGGCAGGCCCCTTATAGGGTGCCGGAGAGAGTCAGACAGACCCTGAGGAAGGAGATAAATGGGATGTTGGAACTAGGGTTGATTCAAGAGTCCAACATTCCCTGGGCCTCCCCAGTGATGCTGGTGCCAAAGAAGGATGGCAGCACCAGGTTCTGTGTGGACTACTGGAAATAAAATAGTCACACAGAGTTGGATGCTTACCCCATGCCTAAGACAGATGAGTCCCTAAGAGCAGCTGGGTGGGGCTAAGTATCTTACGACCATTGATCTTACTAAGGGTTACTGGCAGGTGCCCTTGCCTCGAAGTGCTAGAGAGAAGTCAGCCTTTGTGACTCCTTTTGGCTTGTATGAGTTCACAAAGATGCCCTTTGGAATGAGGAATGCTCCAGCGACCTTCCAGAGGCTAGTAGATAATATCCTAGCAGGAGCAGGAGTGTTTGCCTTTGCTTACCTAGATGATATTGCCATCTACAGCCATTCCTGGCCAGAGCAACTTCAGCATGTCAGGGAGGTGCTGGGCAGACTACAGAAGGCAGGGTTGACCATTAAGCTGAGCAAATGTCAGGTGGGTATGGCGGAGGTCTCCTACCTAGGACATAGAATGGGGAGTGGTAAGATAAAGCCAGAACCTGCTAAAATGGAAGCCATTCAGGCATGGCCTTCACCTGTTACTAAAAAGCAGGTGAGGGCATTTTTAGGGACAGCAGCGTACTACAGAAAGTTTGTCCCCAGTTACAGTACCATAGCTGCTCCCCTCAGAGACCTGTCAAGGAAGAACAGGCCAGATAAGGTAGTGTGGACCCCAGCATGTGAGCAGGCATTCCAGAAGCTTAAAGAAGCTTTGGGGGGACCCCCTGTGTTAGCCAGTCCAGATTACAGCAAATAATTTGCTGTGCAGGTGGATGCTTCAAACCATGGGGTGGGAGCTGTACTTAGCCAGATTTCTACAGAGTAGGAAGAGCACCCAGTGGTTTATCTCAGTCGTAGGCCCCAACCCAGGGAGGAATGCTATGCAGCTATAGAAAAGGAATGTCTAGCCATATTGTGGGCACTGCAGAAACTGCAGCCTTATCTGTATGGAAGAAAATTCACCATTATGACAGATCACAACCCTCTAACATGGTTAAGCAGAGCCAGTCAGCAAAATGCCAATTTGCTAAGATGGAGCCTAGGGTTGCAAGCATATATGTCAGTGTAGCACCACAGTGGGGTTCATAGGTTCATAGGTTCATAGTTTGGTACTAGGCTATCAGCCCTAGGGCCTATACAAGCCTAGCCATAACAATTCCCTGGCTATTTCTTCCCACACTACTTTACTTCCCTGGACCCCTGTCTAGCAGGGCGACTGACGTGATCCCTGGGGTGAATTTCCTTTCTCCCATCCAGTCGTTAAGGTTCCTTTTGAAGAGGGCCAAACAGGCACTCTGCTTGACATGTATGGGCAATCTATTCCAGAGTCTGGGGAGTCTCTGGGTCAAGAACCTATCCCTCCAGCATGTTTTTGTTTATTGTGATGACAAGGTTTAGCTCCCTGGAGCATGTGGCTCTGAGGGATTGGGATTTCTTTAAGTGTAGCATGTCCAACAGCTCTGGGTTTGACAGGGCCTTGTATGTTAAGCAGAGATCGCAATGCCAATGCAGATGGGCTCTCAAGACAGGGAATGGGTGAAGTACACTCAGATAGACTGAGCACTCTCAAGTGGCATTTCTCAAGGGTCACTTGAAAACCTAGCTTGAGTTCTCCTGGGGGGAGAAATGTGAAGACTGGTAGAGAAAGGTGAAGGCTGACAGCCTAGCCAGATATAATTTTATACATAATTCTGTCATTTGTAACTATGAATGTGAATCACAGGCTTGTTGAACTTAAAATAATGTGGCAACATTGCCCTCTGCTGTAAAGAAAGCTAAGTCAAGCATTTTGTGTTAGTCCTTTGAAATTAAAATTACTTTATGTCTGTTCCTTTGAAGTTAGAATTTGGAGTCGATGAGTATGGAATAAGCATCCTGCCTATTGTTTTAAGGCTAAAGTTAATGACCAGAATTTATATGTGGAATGTCCTTTATTGCTTAAGTGTAAAAGAATGTAAATGCAGTTTCTGTCAGCCTGGGAACACCAGGAAAGTGTAAAAGATGATGCAGTGTTTAGCAGGACTGCAGTTTCAATTTAAACAGTGAGAACCAGAGATTACTGAGCATTTTTTCTGACTATCCAACTCGCAGCACTGCCTGTTGCTCTATGTAAGTAAGTTATTTTAGAAGTGTGTTTTCTTGTAGCAATAGCTAGGAATTAGAAAGTTTAGACTAAGTGTTTTTCTGTGATGTCAGAACTGTACAACTGATTTATTTTAAGTATTTCTGTGTGATCTCTGAACTCTCTTGACTAGCACTGACTGTGTAATAGAAAGTATTGTCTTGTGGTTTTAATTATTTATTATTACATATTTTAAAACCTTGTAACTGTGGCTGGTTTTGTGTAGAGATAGTTTAAGCTCTAGAGTACATTGCATATTTATAAAGTTTACTGTCCAGGTCACTCCAAATAAGCTTTGACTGTTTAATCACATCTACCAATTGGATAATAATATTGCACAGTAATAATTGGACACCCTTTTAAGGGTCTTTGAGTAGCTGATAATTATTATTGGGTGGTGGCAGCTGGTGCTACTATATAGTCTGGGTAAAAGGGGCACAGCTGGAGAACCTGAGCCAACCTTCCCCAGAAGTGTCTGTGTAGTTGTGTAAACTCTTATCTCAAAGTATGTGTGTCTCAGCTACTTGGGCAGGGACATGAAGCACTGTTTGGACAAAGAGAGTGCTAGAAGTTTTAGCTTGCCGACTAGCCTGAGATCTGGACCCTATAGCTGTGCCAGTAGGGAGTCTTATTGGAGACCTGAGGAGGAAGGGAGTGACCAGCCCTGTGCTCTTAAGGGAAATTGCACTTTACTGTGTGTATTTGTTATCCTTACCTCATATATGAGACACCCTCTCTGATGTTAGTGGTGAGGATTGAGGCTCCTTGATTGCTGGGCCAGGGTGTGGGCATCACAGGGATGACTGTACATTTCTTGGCATAGAGCTTGAGCCCATGGCTCTGGCACCAAGCATCTGTTTCTGTAAGGCCCTTTTGTAGAATATCCACATCATTTGGGGATTCAATAATGGCTCCCAGTTTGCAGTCATCTGCGAACTTTGTTAGCCAGAGTCCCTCAGTGTTGGCCTGTACTTCAGAGAAGTAGATGCCAAACACGAGCGGTCCCAGGACTGAACCCTGAGGTACTCTACTTGTCACTTGTCTGGAGATGGATTTGGAGTCGGCTACTTTTACAGTGTGGGTTCTGTCAGTAAGCCAGTTAGCAACCCATCGAGTGACTTAGCAATTAATGCCCAGCTTAGTAAGTTTATCTATGATTCCAGAGTGGGGGATGGTGCTGAAGGCCTTGGCGAGTTCCAGATAGGCTGTCTGGACCACCTTACCCTTGTTCACATCTCTGGAGACTGATTCGAAGAAGTCAATCAGGTTCAGGAGACAAGATCAGCCCTTCACAAACCCAAACTGCATGGGGTCCAGAGTTTGAAGGCTGCCAATGTCTTTGTTTATAAGTTCAATGATAATACGTTCCATGGCCTTGCAGATCAGGCTCATCAGACTGATGGGGCAGGTATTCCTGGGATCCAAGGTGGATCCCCCTTGTGAAGTGGTATAACTGTAGCTTTGCGCCACTCAGTGGGCACGAAGCCTGAGGTGAGGCTTTGATTAAACACGACACTTAGATGAGGTGCCAGTTCATTTTGTAGTTCATGTAGTACACAGCCTGGGATGTCATCTGGTCCCATGGATGCTGTATTCTTAGCTTTGGAGAGTGCATATTTTACCCGTGTGGCCATTATTACTGGAACTTGGCAATTTTTCAGTATTGAGATGGGCCCTTTAGGGGGTGAGAGGGGGGTGAGGTTTGCACTGAATTAATCTGCCAGGATATTGGCAATCTCCTTGGGATCAGTATATTTAATGCCATTCTGTTGTAGCTCAGAGCAGATCTGAGCATTGCCATTTAGTTTCTTGACATTGCTATAGAATGCCTTGTGGTTGTCTGGAATTCTTGGCAATTTTATTTTCGTAACTAGCTTTGGAGGATTTTATGAGGGATCTCAGCTTCTGACTGAGGCTGGTAAGGGAGTTTTTTGCATCCTGGGATTTTCCTCTTTTCTGCAACAGTTTTTTTCCTTTTGTTGTAAAGTTTGCTTATGGCAAGGGACCACCAGTTTGGCTTCCTTTTTTTGGAGGAGAGCATCTTGGTTCTAATGGGGATGGCACAATTCATGCACGAGTGGATGTGCTCGTACAGTGCCTTAGTGTAGGATTCAGCAGTCAAACTTTCAGTTCCCGTCTGCATGGGTGTCATGAAGTTTGTCACTTCCGACTTGAGCAGCATGAAGTTGACTTTGGAGAAGTTTTTTTACGGAAGTTTCCTTACTGGGGGGTGGAGGTGGGATGTGGATGTCAAGGGTGATTAACTTATGGTCAGATCTGACCAACGAGGAGGTGACCATAGGTGCGGAGCATCGATTTCCCATGTTAGTAATGACCAGGTCTAGGATATTGGAGCCCCTGGTGGGACTAAGGATTAGTTGATCCAGGGCAGTGGAATTTATGAATTCCAAGAACCGTTGAGCAAAGTTGGTAAACGAGTAGTTTTCCAAGTTAATGGCAGGGTAGTTGAAATCACCTAGTATTAGGGTGTTTGGTTGTATCTTAATATTTTGCAGTATGTTTAGAAAGGTGTAATAAGAATCTTGGGGCATGGTGGGAGATCTGTAACAAGCTACAGCTTGGATTGCAGTCTTACCTAGTGTTAGTTGCACCTGGAGAATTTCAGACGCATTGTGTTGGGCATCTAGCCTGGTGTTGTGAATATCCTTGGTGAATATGGACACACCTCCACCTTTAGTGTTTCGGTCATGGTTAGGTGGCCGAAAAGTGTGGTAAGAGTTATAGCCTGGTATTGCAGGGGGTGCTGTCTGGAGCCTTGAACCACAGCTCAGTTACTGCACAGATATCAATGTTCGCCAGTTTTAGGAGTGCCTCAAAAGAGTGCATTTTGAGGTTTAGACTTTTAGCATTGAGTAGCATCACCTTCAGATTTTGCATGCTTGTACCTGTTACGGTGGTGGTTTTGCCCTTTGAACTTAGACTAAAAAAGGCACTATAGAGGTGGCAAGAGCTTTAGCCAGTAACTTGAATCCCAGGGGCAATAGGTGCAGACCATCTCTGGCAAAGCATTATGGTCTGTCGATCATGTCATCCCAGGCAGACAGATACTGAATCCCCTTTGAATGACACCAGAAGCTTAGCCAATTGTTGAAGTCAATCATTTTGTCCTTATACTGTGGTATAATTCTGGGCAAAGGCAGGATGCTACTCAGTGCTAGGGTCATACCTGCCTGGGCCACATGATCTGAGAGCTCTTTCATGTCTCTTTTCATGTAGTCCAGGGTGATACATCTCAAGTCATTCACTCCAACATGGACAATGACAGAATCATATTTGTACTTGTTGTGGAGTGACTTGAGTGCATGCATTATGTGGCGAATCCTGGCACCCGTTTTCTCCCTGTTCAGCCTGGTGAGTGGGACATCAGTGTGCCTGACTATAGAGTCACCTATGACTAAAGTGTTGCATACGTTGCCTAGTCTTAGGCACTGTTGGGTGGCACTCTGGTGTTGTGAGCTATGTGACACTTTGGTTGTGATTGTTGTTTGTTTGTGTTTCAGCTTCAGAGGTCCTTGTTGCTTGGGCAGGTTAATGTTAAGGGCCTCCACATATGTGGGTTTAGTGTTGCTATGTGTGGGTGTTGGTGGTGTGGGTTTAGATGGGTTATGTATTGCTTGAGGTGTAGTGTGGGTGTTAACCTTCTCCTCTTGACTGTCTAATACAATCTTGGGTGTAGAGAGCTTTGCTTCCAGTTTGGCTATGTAAGTGCATCTCTCTCACAGGTTGTAGTGTTGGGTGGTAGGAGGAGAGGGTTGTCTGTGTACATGAGGCAATTGCTGCCTTGCCCCAGTATGCCCAGATTCAGCAGGTGGACAGGAGAAACACCCCTTTGTATGTATTGTTCCCACAATTCCCATTTTTCCTGTGTAGTTTGCTACCCCTTTCTAAAGATCTCAGTTCCAGTTGTTTTACCTCTGTTACTACATTCATTATTTCCAGTATTGCTGATTTAGATTTTCATTTCAATTTTCTACTATTTGTTTTTTGGCAGCCACCATTATTAGACACAGCAAGGCCTTACCATGTCTAGGCAATTCCAATTCCGTATCATAGCACAGAAAAATCATCTCCCTCATCAGACCACTCTGCCCACCCAGCATCTCTGACAGTGTATCCCACAGGGAACCCTTAAAGTCTGTCAACTCACTGCACTCCCAGAAAATATGTTCCCAATTACCTCTTTCTTCCCCTTCACACCTCCAACATTTGCTGTCTGCCTGAGGAAAAATTCTCTGAAGTCTACTTGGGGTATAAAAATATCTATGCAAACATTCCAGGCAAAAATCTTAAAATCTTCTAGATTTTGTTGCATATTTGGGAGACATACATATATCCTCCCATTGTTTTTTTGTGAATTGCTTATCCAGTCTCTATTCCCAATCTTTTCTGACCTCCTTTGACTGATTCTTATAGTTATTATTCATTATTTTATATACTCTACTAATTATTCCTTTTTTAATGGCAGCTTCTGTTCTAGATTCTATTACAAACTCTACCAGTGCTGGTCTTTTGTTTTCTCTTTGCCTATACTCTGATACCAATTCCTGATGGGATAAGAGTGACCCTGCAAACTATTCTAAAAACTGTAGACCAATAACTTGCCTTCCAATGATGTATAAACTATACACTGGCACTGATGCTGACAGAGTTTATAGTCATTCAGAAGAAAAATCAATCATGGCAGCAGGGCAAAAGGGTAACAAAAGAAAGTCATATCAAACAAAGGGTTATTTGCTGTTAAATAAAGTCATAATGGAGAATTGTAAAAAGGGGGAAGAATTTAAGTATGGCATGGACAGATTACTAAAAAGCAACTGACAGTATCTCACATTCATGGATAAAGGAGAACTTACAGATGTATAAGATAAATCCAACATAGATCATTTGCATTACAATGACCATAAAACAGTGGCAAACCACACTGCTGCTAAGCCATGATAAAGGACAATTTATCCCAGGAATACAAATTCAAAGAGGGATATTCCAGGGTGACTCTTTCTCACCATTACTCTTTTGTCTTGCCCTTAACCCATTAAGCTGTCTACTTAACATATTAGGTCATGGTTACAGTTTGGCTCCCAGAAAAAAAGCAAAGTGTAAAGACTTCTCATTTTCTTTTTGTGGATGATTTGAAACTGTATAGTTCATCAAATGAGAAGATGAAAGCATTACTGAAAGTAGGCAAAATTTTATCAGATGATATGAGAATGGTATTTGGTCTTGATAAATATGCAAAAGTAACATTTAAAGCATGAAAAGTGCAGCTCCAAGAAAATAGCAGTCTGGGACAGGAATGTGATATAAAGGAACTCGAGCAGAGGGCAATATATAAATATCTGGGAACAGATGAAGGAAAAACATAAAACACGAACAAATACAAGAACATACAAGTCGAACTTAAACCAAGAATATCACAATCCACAGCACACAGGATCCGAGTTTAAATAATCCAACAGTAGGCAATAAAATCAAATTTCTTTTATTTCCAGAACAGCACACGTAGCCAGCTCTAAATAGAGCAGCAACACAGATAAGCCAAGCGCTTTCACCCAGTATATTACTAGGCTTTTTCAAGGCAAAAAACAAAGCTATCCTTTACACATCAGTTTAAATAACCAGTTCAATTAAGTAGTAACTCCACCCATCAATTAAAAGCTAATACCTTTGATCTTGTTGTGTTAAAAACATAGTACAAAGGGAAAACAGTTTCTCAGTTTAAATCATGTGTGTTTTTGTAAGAAATATTTCTTAATATAGTTAATAATGGTAATGATACCATGTAAAGTGCCTTATACAGTACTAAGTTCATGAAGTACGTCATAAATTAAAATAATGTTTAAAATTAAAAATGATTAACTGTTTATTGTAGATTAGAATTAAAATTCAGTCACCTTTCTTATCCCAAAAACTGAAATAAATAAAACAAACTTTTTACAATGACATTGTGATGGATATAAAACTTTCTACTGTTTCACACCACTACCTAATAACAATGACAACACCAACAAGAAGAGTCACAGAAGGTGAGAGAAGAACAAGGGAACCTATACAAAATTGCACTAGATGGTCACATATTATAACCGTGCTCTTCTCATTTTTAGAATACTACTAATGTTTAGGCCCTCATTCATTCCAGGAGGGGTGCAGGCATCCAATTTCAACTGCCAGAACAGTTCTCGAGTCTCCAATTTAGCCTCCCAGTTACCCCCTCGTGGGTCTGGCACCACCTGCTCCAATACTAGAAATTTAAGGTTCATGCCTTCACATATCTGGTAATGTTTATAAAAGGCATTGGTGTCCTTACATTTAATAATATCATATTGGTGCTCGTATACCCTTCTCCTAAGCTGTCTCTCGGTTTTACCAACATGAAACCCAGAAAAGAAAGTGCAAATACCCAGGTATACCACCCCTTTAGTTCCACAGTTAAAATGCTGGTGAAACTTATATTTGAACCTTCTTGAAGGAATTGTAATGATGTCTTGGTCAAACATAAATTGACATTGCTTACATTGACCGCATTTTAAAGTGCCAGGCCTCTGATTGTTAGTATCATAATCCATATTTTTTCTCCCTTCAAACAGATATTTCAAGTTTCTACCTCTTTTTCTAATAAAACTAGGCATCAGGGGAAAAAATTGTTTGAGATCAACATTGGTAGATACTATGGGCCAGTATTTTCTAATAATGTTTTCCAAGTCATGGGAACTGGAAGAAAAAGTGTGTGAAAAACTGTCCTTAAACTTGTCAGTCTTCTTCTTTACCGATTCTTCCACCAAAGGTACACCAGTGCCCAAAAGGGGCTGGAAGACCGTTTCCCTCTTGCCAGTAACCTCCAAAATCAATTGGTTTATCATGTCTACCGGGTAGGCCTTTTCCAAAAAAAGTTAGTACAGGACCTTGATTTCTTGCTCATAATGTTCCGAAGTTTAAGGACAGTTTTTCACACACTTTTTCTTCCAGTTCCCATTACTTGGAAAACATTATTAGAAAATACTGGCCCATAGTATCTACCAATGTTGATCTCAAACAATTTTTTCCCCTGATGCCTAGTTTTATTAGAAAAAGAGGTAGAAACTTGAAAGATCTGTTTGAAGGGAGAAAAAATATGGGTTATGATACTAACAATCAGAGGCCTGGCACTTTAAAATGCGGTCAATGTAAGCAATGTCAATTTATGTTTGACCAAGACATCATTACAATTCCCTCAAGAAGGTTCAAATATAAGTTTCACCAGCATTTTAACTGTGGAACTAAAGGGGTGGTATACCTGGGTATTTGCACTTTCTGTTCTGGGTTTTATGTTGGTAAAACCGAGAGACAGCTTAGGAGAAGGGTATACGAGCACCAATATGATATTATTAAATGTAAGGACACCAATGCCTTTTATAAACATTACCAGATATGTGAAGGCATGAACCTTAAATTTCTAGTATTGGAGCAGGTGGTGCCAGACCCACGAGGGGGTAACTGGGAGGCTAAATTGGAGACTCGAGAACTGTTCTAGCAGTTGAAATTGGATGCCTGCACCCCTCCTGGAATGAATGAGGGCCTAAACATTAGCAGTATTCTAAAAATGAGAAGAGCACGGTTATAATATGTGACCATCTAGTGCAATTTTGTATAGGTTCCCTTGTTCTTCTCTCACCTTCCGTGACTCTTCTTGTTGGTGTTCTCATTGTTTTTAGGTAGTGGTGTGAAACAGTAGAAAGTTTTATATCCATCACAATGTCATTGTAAAAAGTTTGTTTTATTTATTTCAGTTTTTGGGATAAGAAAGGTGACTGAATTTTAATTCTAATCTATAATAAACAGTTAATCATTTTTAATTTTAAACATTATTTTAATTTATGACGTACTTCATGAACTTAGTACTGTATAAGGCACTTTACATGGTATCATTACCATTATTAACTATATTAAGAAATATTTCTTACAAAAACACACATGATTTAAACTGAGAAACTGTTTTCCCTTTGTACTATGTTTTTAACACAACAAGATCAAAGGTATTAGCTTTTAATTGATGGGTGGAGTTACTACTTAATTGAACTGGTTATTTAAACTGATGTGTAAAGGATAGCTTTGTTTTTTGCCTTGAAAAAGCCTAGTAATATACTGGGTGAAAGCGCTTGGCTTATCTGTGTTGCTGCTCTATTTAGAGCTGACTACGTGTGCTGTTCTGGAAATAAAAGAAATTTGATTTTATTGCCTACTGTTGGATTATTTAAACTCGGATCCTGTGTGCTGTGGATTGTGATGAACAAATACAAACAAGACTCAGCAAGGAATATTTTAGAAGATTAAAATTAGCATTGAAAATAGCACTGAATGTATTCTATTACAAACTCTACCAGTGCTGGTCTTTTGTTTTCTCTTTGCCTATACTCTGATACCAATTCCTGATAGGATAAGAGTGACCCTGCAAACTATTCTAAAAACTATAGACCAATAACTTGCCTTCCAATGGTGTATAAACTATACACTGGCACTGATGCTGACAGAGTTTATAGTAATTCAGAAGAAAAATCAATCATGGCAGCAGGGCAAAAGGGTAACAAAAGAAAGTCATATGAAACAAAGGGTTATTTGCTGTTAAATAAAGTCACAATGGAGAATTGTAAAAAGGGGGAAGAATTTAAGTATGGCATGGACAGATTACTAAAAAGCAACTGACAGTATCTCACATTCATGGATAAAGGAGCACTTACAGATGTATAAGATAAATCCAACATAGATCATTTGCATTACAATGACCATAAAACAGTGGCAAACCACACTGCTGCTAAGCCATGATAAAGGACAATTTATCCCAGGAATAAAAATTCAAAGAGGGATATTCCAGGGTGACTCTTTCTCACCATTACTCTTTTGTCTTGCCCTTAACCCATTAAGCTGTCTACTTAACATATTAGGTCATGGTTACAGTTTGGCTCCCAGAAAAAAAAGCAAAGTGTAAAGACTTCTCATTTTCTTTTTGTGGATGATTTGAAACTGTATAGTTCATCAAATGAGAAGATGGAAGCATCACTGAAAGTAGGCAAAACTTTATCAGATGATATGAGAATGGTATTTGGTCTTGATAAATATGCAAAAGTAACATTTAAAGCATGAAAAGTGCAGCTCCAAGAAAATAGCAGTCTGGGACAGGAATGTGATATAAAGGAACTCGAGCAGAGGGCAATATATAAATATCTGGGAACAGATGAAGGAAAAACAAAAAACATGAACAAATACAAACGAGACTTAGCAAGGAATATTTTAGAAGATTAAAATTAGTATTGAAAATAGCACTGAATGTTGGTGGGTCTTGATGCAGAGAAAGCATTTGACAATAAGCTACGGTAATGGAAACATTTGCATTCCCTGATAAAATTATAAGGTTGATTAGGAGGATAAACGAGGGATTGGAGGTAAATTAAAAGTTGGGGGGGGTCCTCTTTGATAAATTCTGTTTGAGCAGAGCAACCAGGCAGTGGTGCCCTCTTTCCCATTTGTTATTTACATTCTATTTAGAATCATTAGCAAAGGAAATAAAGGACCCAGTAATTCAAGGATATAATTGGTAAAGCAGCCAAGAAAAGTTGGCTTTATTTGTAGATTATATTATTTTAAACCTGATAAGACCAGAAAAGGACATTTCAGTGCTGTGGAACATTCTGAGACAGTTTCAAGTCTTTTAAAGATACAAAATTAATGAAGATACAACAAAGGCAATAGCTGTAAACTATGTACCCACACACAAATTGGTTCAGCAGTACCCATATTTATGAGGGAAGGATAAAACGAAGTACTTAAGAATATGGATTAAAAAGTTTTCTAATATGACTGTTAAAGATATGTTGAAAGATAATAAAAAAATTGAGAAACTGGAAGCTCTGTTTTATGTATATCTACAACCAGATACAAGCAATAAAAATATTTTAGTCCCTTTAGTTTTATACACAGGTTAGGCACATTTTCATCAAGCAGAGGGGAAGTTGTGGATAGCAATTAATAAAGAGCTGAAGGATTTCTCTGGGAAGGGAAGTGTTCAAGAGTCAAGTGGGATAAGCTGATCCTTCGAATAAGGGTATTTCAGAGCTACACACTTAAGGTTCCTATACATAACACAAGCAGAATGCTATAATTCAAAGTGGAAAGGGATGATGATGATGATGAAACAGGGGGCAAGCTCAATAATTGAATGCAGGTTCTTAAGGAAAATAACTTCTTCTTTCGGCTGCTCCTGTTAGGGGTCGCCACAACAGATCAACTGTTTCAATTTCTTCCTGTCCTCTGCATCTTGCTCTGTCACACCAAACACCTGCATGTCCTCTCTCACCACATCCATAAACCTTATCTTCAGCCTCCCTCTTTTCCTGTTACCTGGCAGCTTCATCCTTAGCATCTTTTCCCCAATATACTCTGCATCCCTCCTAAGCACATGCCCAAACCAACGTAATCTTGCCTCTCTGGCTTTGTCTCCAAACCTTCCAACCTGGGAAAATAACAAAGACCATAAAAAGTATTATATTCATAAAGTAGCAGAAAGTATTCTAAGAACTAAGCCAACAATGGGATGGAGAAAGGAAGCTCTAAAGATAGGGATGACTGCAATTAAGGCTACAGAGAATAGGCAAGAGGGGGTGAAATTTACTGGAGATAAATGGCAAAGGAATTAAGGTATTGTAAGCAAATAATCAGAGAGGGAAAGGTAATAGAATGTGAAGAGGCCAATAATTCATTTGGACTGCAGTCTACAGGTTGCTTTTCCTACCAAGGATTGACATCAGAGTAGAGGTAAAAAGAAAGAAATAGTGGGATCCTAAGTGAAAGACCAGTTCTGGTAGCATTTCTAGTAGAATCTACAACAGAAGCTGCTGTTAAAAAAGGGATAATTAGTTGGGCAGTTAAAGTAAGGCATGGTAACTATAGTAATCAATCAGAGGAGGCTAGAAAGGATTAGGAAGAGAGACTAGATAAGCAATTCACAAAGTAACAACAGGGGATATATGCATGGCTTACAAATAATCAACACAATCAAGAAGATTTAGGATCTTTGTTTAGAAGTGCTTGCATAGGTATTTTTATACTCAAGTAGACTCCAAAGAATTTTTCCTCAGGTAGATTGCAAATGTTGGAGGTCTGATGAAGAAGAAAGAGGTAATTGGAATCAAGTTTTGGGGACTGTAATGAGTTGGCAGACTTTAAAAATTCCCTGCAATCTACTCTAACAGAAAAATTGTTGTCACCAAGGAAATGATTTCTTGAGCTATGATACAGAATCAGGCCTTGACATACAGTAGTAAGGCCTGGCTTAGTTTAATTCTGTAGCTGCCAAGAAAGGAATTACTAGAAAATGAAAATCAAAGTATAAACCAACTGTACTAGAAGTGGTGAATATAGTAAGAGAGATAAATCAACTGGAAGTGGGATCTTTAGAAAAGTGTAGGCGCAAATTACATAGAAAAAACTGAGAACTGCGACAACAGTACATGGAGAAAAATGTTTTGAAGGAGGAATGAGGTTTAAGGAAAGGCAGGAACTGAATAATAAACTTTGCAGTATATGACTGTCAATGACCAGATAGATTGCAAGTGGTGTATAACGTCTGCAGCTGAAAATATGTCAATATGGTTTATTTTCATTTATATATATGTATGATTGCCTATGTCATAAGTGATTATTAGTAAAGATGTTTCTTTTTTTTTTTTTTGTAAAAAAAAAAAAAAACAGCCCTGATATCTAGGAATGAATTCCGAGCTATAAACCAATTTTGCTCTTCCTGTTCTAACTTACAATTTTGGGGTGACTGACTGCCCACAAAAGGTACTGGTCAGTTGGACAAGAGTCCATGAAAAGACGACAAAAGTAGCATTGATCATTGAAATTACTATAACCAGTACCCAGTGATTACAATGTCTTATGTACAGAGAGACACAAAGTCATAAAATGCCAGGATTTGCAGGCAGAAATGAGGGCAATGTGGAAGAAGGATACATAGACAGTTCCTACAGTAGTAAAAGCAATGAGTCTCATAAAAAAAATTATTTACAGTCAAATGCAGATATGCTACTGATATATGCAACTCCATATGATTTGCAGAAGGAGTCAGTTATGGGCATGTTGTGGGTGCTGCAAAGAGCACTTTTGGCTAAAATCAAAGACTGAAACAATACTAATTTCACAAACTTCAATCAGTAATTTTCCATTATCGGGGCAACAGTGAAAATGCAGTTCCAATAGCTAATAACAATGACTACACACTTTTAACATTTTCCTAACTGACATCCCATCATACAATCTTAAAATATATTTATCTACCCAAAAACATAATATCAGTAACACCAATAAATCTGATGTGGAAAGGGTCTTCTTGATAGCAAATGATTCTCAGTGCTAGAAATCCTCTCTGTCAAGCTCCCTGACTACCCACTGGCGAGTGTTCTGTTTGCGGGCGTACTTTCTCGTATGTAGATAGCGGGTGCTGAAAATGTAGTTTGAAAGGGTGGTTATAAAAGCATGCAAAACAAATAGTAGACTTTTTTTAAGATGTATTTCAAATGTGTGCCCCACCTATCGATATAATAACAATAATAAAGTAATTAAGTAAGTTCCAATGTATGACCTTTAGCCATGTTCTTGTCTGTGCTCAGATCTAGTCAGTATTGCATTTGGTGGGGTGCAAGCAGGTACAGGAACTCTTACAGTGCTACATATCTAATAGAAAAATCCAACAAATGAGACATTAATAAAACATATACAAGTTTTCACAGAAGAGGAATGTGAATTCAAGTTACAATTAATGATTATCAGGATCCCCGCCCACTCTACATTGCATTAGGTAGAATGTGACAGATCAGATCATGCAAGCGTGAACAGTGGAATTAATTAATACGTTGTGTAGTGATTCTGCTTACTATTCCTTTTCTTTTTTTCTTTTCAGTAATTATTATTTAATCAGATATAAATAATACAGGTAAAAGGGGAAAAGTCCAGATTTATGGGCAAGTGTATTCATTGTTATTAACTTAGCTTTTGGAACTGCATTTCCACTGTTGCCCCGATAACGGAAAAGTACCCTTCAAACATACTTTGACTTGGAAATGGAGTCCATTCTTGTGATGGTATTAGAAACCCAACATGCTTGGAGAAATTAAACTAGCAAGAAAACTATGCCCCTGCTTTATTGAAAGCATCATTCATAATCCTAATGCACATAGGCAGAATATCCACCAAGCTGTCAATCGTCCCATAGCCATCCTTGACCCATTCTTAAAAGTACTTGAAAAATGTAACCACAAGCAAGTCCTAACCTTTGTACTTGAAAACCAACTACATTCTCTTATCCAACATGGCTTCCAATGCCTCCACAGTACAGAAAAAAACTTACAATATTTCTTTAATTCTATCAATCAAGAAAGGAACATGCCAAATTGTGTCCAGTCTTTTCCTTGATATGTCAAAGGTATTTGATATAGTTTCACAACAACCTTTCTAGCATAACTAGTCACCATCCCCACAAGAGGAGAAAACATACTTGATCTCATCATCACGAACATGGGATCACAATGTTCAACACCGGAAGTATACCCCTCACTGGTGAGATCAGATCATAAACTAATCTCGCTGGAGGTCCTCATCCCGCCCCCACCTGAAATAAAAAAGACCACAGTGAAAAACTTCTCAAAAGCCGACTTCACACTTTTAAAAACTAGTGTGGTCTCCTTTAAGGCCCCTGAGCCAGTGGTAAACATTACTCAAACTGCTGAATCACTTACAAATGCCTTCTACCAGCACCTAGAGGACTGCATGGATCAGGCAATCCCAAACAAAACTAAGACTCTTTGTACCAAAGGCAAGCGTCCAGTCTGGTGGACCCCAGCCATAAACAAGCTCTACAACAAAAGGAGGTAGCTACTACAAGATAGAGCGAAATCCTTGAAAGGTAAGACACCTTTGATCATTATAAGTAAAAAACTAAGAGCTCTCATAAAATCATCCAAGACAAATTTTGAGAGAAAAATCGCCAAGGACTCAAAAGACAATCATAAGGCCTTCTTTAGCTATGTTAGAAACCTAGGAGGAAACTCCCAGATATGCTCAGAATTAGTTCAAAATGATGTGAAGATTACTGAACCTACACACATTGCCAACATACTGGCTGACAGGTTCAGTGCAAACTTCTCCCCTCCCCAAAGGAGAGATATCTATACCAGAGGATTGTAGCCCCCAAACATCTCCAACGCCCAGGTGAGAACTGCTCTCTCCAAGGCAAAAACACAGCATCCATGGGACGGATGGTGTCCCCGGCTGTGTGCTCCACGAACTCAATGAGGAATTAAACCCGCAGTTAGGACAGCTGTTCAAGCTTAGCCTCACCTCACGAGACGTACGCCCGGAGTGGCGCAGGGCCACTGGGGTCCCACTTCACAAGCGCGCTGCCTCCACCGACCCTCATTAGCTTGACAAGCCTTATCTGCAAAGCCATGGAGAGGATCATAATGGAACTCATAAATAAAGACATAGGGAACTTGCAGACTTTGGATCCAACCCAGTTTGGCTTTGTCAAAGGCAGATCATGCCTTTAAACTTGGTTGACTTTTTGAGACAGTCACCAAGGCCATTGATGAGGAAAGGCAGTCCATACAGCCTACCTCGACCTGGCAAAGGCTTGACACAATACCCCACTCGGGTATCATCGAAAAACTCATCAGCTTGAATGTAAACCCATACATCACAAGATGGGTTGCAAACTGGCTAAGTGACAGAACCCACAGGGTCAGAGTTGCTGGAGCCATGTCAGACTCGACGCCTGTCACAAGTGGTGTCCCACAGGGCTCAGTCCTGGGTCCACTCTTGTTCGGCATCTACTTTTCTGAAGTACAAGCAAACACAGGAGGGTTATGGCTGACAAAGTTTACAGATGACTGCAAACTATAGTCGAAAACACATCTGACACAGATATCCTTCAGAAGGGCCTCACAGAAATGGATAACTGGTGCCAGAGCCATGGCCTAAAATTAAACGCCAAGAAATGCATAGTCATACCCTTCGGGAAAAACAAGGTTACCCCTAGCTACCATATAGGTGGCAATCCACTGAGCACAGAAGAAGTCATCAGGGATCTGGGGACCCAGGTTGACAGTAGCCTTGACACTCATGTTGCTAAAGTAATTAGAAAACCTTCTACATTGCCCACCTGATCATGAACGGATTCACATCTAGATCAAGGGAGGTCATCGTCCCCCTGTACTCATCACTCATTAGACCTATGATTGAGTACAATGCCCCATTCGAATGTATCTGACCCGACACCTGCAGCAGCTGGAAAGGCCCCAAAAGTTCCTCACCAAAAGGATAAAGGGTCTCAAAAATATGTCTTATGCTGCCCGACTGAAAGAACTCCAGCTCTATTCAGTCTCATACCGCTTGCTCAGAGGTGACCTGTGCCTGACATATAAGGCCATGTCAAACCCAGATTTGATGAATATGCTTCACCTCAAAAATCTAGATCCCTCAGAACCACAAGGAGACTTAAACCTTGACACGGTTATTAATAGAACGTGCTGGAGGGACAGATTCATCACCCAGAGACTCCCTATGCTGTGGAACAAAATCCCGGTACATGTGAGGCAGAGCACCTCGCTGGCCTTGTTCAAGAGGAATCTTGACCAATGGATGGGAGATTGCAGATATACCCCAGGGATTACTTCAGTGTCACTGCTTGACAGAGGCACAGCAAAATAATAGGCATAGTTTTATTCAAACTAAAGGGGTGGTGAAAGCCACATAACTATGGGCTAGGCTTATAAATGCCCTTGGGCAGATAGCCTAGTATGAACCTATGAACCTATAAACTCCATCTAATTGGTCTAGCCATGCCTGCTCTTATTTGGTTTACCAGCTACCAAAGTAATCACACCCAGTCTGTAAAATGTGCCGACTCCCAATCCACCTTCCTTCCTGTCACAATAGGTGTTCCCCAAGACTCCACACTTGGACTCATTCTTTTCAACATATTCATAAACAGCATGCACAAACAACCAGAACTTGTAGCCATCTTCTGACAAACGGATAGCTCTTCCCTAGTTTTCTTTGCCTATAGTCTACCCATCCTAGAAGCTACCAAACATGATGTTTCACCTCTGTTGAAAACTGGCTAAAGAAAAAAAATCTACATTTAACACCCCCCCCAAAAAAATTACTTTATTCCTTCAAAAACATAAATTAAAATGACAGAGATAACAATATTCTCTCCTCAAGCAACAAAAATACTTTTGTCACAGACACTAAACTACTAGGCAACATCAACAACAAGTTAAAGTTTGACCTTCACATAGACTGCCATCAAAAATAACTCTCAGCAAGCTGGACTTTCTAGAATAAAACACATGATAGCTGCAGTAAGAAATAGCAGCTACCTCCTTTCTCTTCCCTTCCCTTTTATATGCCTCAACAATATCCACCACACAAACTAGATAGAGCATGGTTATAATAAAATGAATACATTTGCAAGCACCACTGCACAGCCCTTGACATCCTGAATTGGCTTGAGCTATCTCATCACACCTTTTTCCCAATTCCTTGTGACACACAAGATACTATGTAACCTATTCTAAAACTGCCATCTGGCCAAACTCAGCCAATGACATACCCCAAATAGAAACCTGAGTTCCAAAGGACGTAACATAGTAGAATCCAAGACATTCAACAATTCCTATAAATACTCTCTGTTCTCAGTCAGTATCTCTAAAGAATAACACAATCCTCCAAACAGGGTCAGACTCTTGAGCAAGGTACAATAATTTAAAACTGAACTGAAAGACCACCTAATGAAAATCAAACTGTGTAACTGTGCTTTACCCATAGGTTGAGGGTACTATCTCTCACTTTACTTTACTCCCTTTCCCTATCTCTACTACCCACATTTTTTCCAATTCTTTCTGCTCTGTCAACACACCCAAACTATCTTACACCTCTAATACTCTATTTCCTTCTCCGTTTTATCTCAGTCAGTAAGTCAAACTATATTTATTTATTTACAATAGCATATAGACATCTAATAGGTACCTACTTTTTGACTCTTTGTAAACACTGTGTAAATACAATTTATTTTTTCTTATAATTAACTTTGTAATAACTTCATATTCTGTATTTTTATTTTGTGCCTTATTAGTTGTATGTTACCTGAAGCTTTTCTCCCTGGACCTCCACTGAAAATGGGCACCCAGACCAGTCAGACTTTCCTGGTAAACAAAAGCATCCATATAAAGAAACAGATAAATAAAGATATTTCACCATTCCATGCATTTGGTCAGTGAGAAGATGTTATTTTTAATAAACACTGCAGCTTCTTCTAATGTATTAATAATCTAGGTCCAGGTTGTAAACATAGCTTAGGCCTTGCAGGATATATTTGGATTTTAATGTTATTTTGTTTCATCAGTTTGGTTAATGACCAGCATTTTTCTATTTTCAATTGTTTTTGTGGCATCAAAACTGATTATGCTTTGAACCATTTTCAAAGTAGATTTTGGCCAGGCTGTCCACAGGGCCAACTCTTTATCTAGAAAGGAATAAAACTGGTAGAGAAGGATTTGTAGATATTGGCTTATCTATGGCAGGATGAGCTCTCTGTACAAAAGAGAGTTCTTCAAGTTTTAAAAATTGTTGGATACAGATGACAAAACAATCATGTCCTCTCCTTCAGTATTTGTAGGTAGACTAAAAATAAGTTATGTACTTACCATAACATTCCATGTGTGTTCTCCATCTCAACCTTTACTCTCACTAATGGGTTGGATCCAATGTGTCAGATCCATCTCGGCCTTTAAAAATGGACTTCAGCAAAGCTCTTGGGCATCCTTCCCTACCCATAATGCAGTTCCCTGACTTCCTCAGATTATGTTTGCCCAACTATAAATCATAAGAAGAACAAAAACTGTCTAAAACAGGAAAAGGGTATACAGTAGTAATGCTTATTAAGGGTCAAAGTTAGTATTTCTGAGGCTATGTAGATCCAAAATCCAGTGTCCACTGGTCTCCTAGGACATCTGGAAGGGGGGATGGAGGGTGGGTTGTGAGATTAAAGGTCAAGATGGACAACACACATGGAATGTTATGGTAAGTACATAACTTCTTTATGTGTTGTCAATCTCGCCATTATTCTCACTGATGGGACTACATCCCAAGCAACCTAATTCCTGGGTCATGAGAGAATATTTCTCAGAACCATAGAACCAAAGGAAGCTATACTTCTGGAGGCCAAATCCGCTTTGTAATGAGTAATAAAAGTGTGTGTTTTTGCCCATGTGGCTGCAGTGCAAATATCATCCCAGGATAACCTTGCTTGATAGGCTGCAGATGCAGCTACTAACCTATTGGTGTGTGCTTTAACAGGGAAGGGAAGAGACTTATTTTTAGAGGTGTAAATGTAGGATATACAAAGAGTAACCCATCTAGATAATGTAATCTTTGAGACTGGTTGGCCTTTTCTGGTCTCAGAGTAGGACACAAAAAGTTGCTATGATTTTCTAAACTCTAAAGTTCTGTGCAGGTAGAAATGTAATTGTAAATGTATGTATAGAAGATGCAACATATACTTGCCTTTGTTCTGGTAATTTGGAAAGAACATTGGCAGCTCAATAGACTGATTTAGGTTACTTTCTGACACAACCTTTGGAAGAAATGAGGGGTTAGTGTGTAATGAGACTCTGTCCTTATGGAAAAACAGGCAAGGGGGCTTTAAGAACAAGGCTTGCAGATCTAAGACTCTTCTGGCTGAGGTAACAGCCAATAAAAAGAGTGCTTTCTAGGACAGAAACTTTATATCACATCTGGCTGAAGGTTCAAAGGGAGAGCAAGTAATGTTTGTTAAAACAAAATTTAGGTCCCATGGAGGAATTGGGTTCTTATATGGGGGTCTAATCGTTCCTTTCAAAAAAGCCTTGCAAAGTCTTTGTGACATGACAGTAGAGCCATTTTCTCCCACAAGATAATTTGAGATTGCTGCTAGTTGGACTCTAATAGTAGAAGCAGCTACCCCCTCATGAAAAAGTTTCACTAGAAATTCCAGGATAGAATGTATGGGAGCAGAAAGGGGGTCTATTTGGTTGTCATTTGCCCACATAACCAACCTATTCCATTTACACTTGTATAATCTTCTTGTGTAGGTCTTATGGGAGGACAACAAGATATGTTTCACTAGAGAGGAAGGAAGAGAAAACATGGCAATCAAGGGCACTGGAGCACCCAACCTGTCAACTTGAGGTTTTGAAGGTTGGGATGACCCAATCCCGACAGATACATCAGTAGATCTGAAGCCCTGTCCAGAATCCATGGGCCATCTAGAAGACGAGGCTGTAGGAAGGGAAACTATATCTGATGAGGCCAATAGGGAGCAATCAGGATTATTGTGATCTCCAACAGACTGTCTATCTGCAAAAACTTGGGAATCAGAGGAATTGGAGAGAAAGCATATAGGAGTTCTGGAGGCCAATTGTGAACAAGTGCATCCCTTGGTGACTACCCTGTAGATCAGAGTGTAACATGTGTGTGCTATGTCTTTAAGAAGCATGCGAGGGTGTACATGCACATATAAATTCCAGACATGTGCAATCCCTAGTGCCATTTTGTATAAGCAGCCAGTGAGTGAGCATGTATGATCGCAGTAGTTAGTTTATATATAAGTTACTTAGTCATAGTCAATAAGCCTCTACAGTGATGTGTTTGTATAAACAGAACCCAAGAAGACTCGTTTATTCATGTACTAATATGAAAGTGACATGGTGTCAGAACCGGGATGGAAAAGAGAAGGCCGTTTTGAGCCATGAGATATAAAGACAACAGCAAAGGTAAAACTGAGAGAAAACAGTGTAAACACAACCAGAAAGAATCAAATGTAATGAAAAATAATACAAATTATTTACTTGACGCAAAGAGGAAAGAAAGATCATTACAAGGGCATAAACTGCATTATCAGGTAAGTGGAAAGTACAAAAAGTTTGTTAATTAAAGAAAATGTTTAAGATAAAAGCATTTGGCAAAACAAATAAGTTTAAGGCAGAACAAGCATGTTTAAGACAAAATGAGCATGTTTAAAGCAAAACAAGCATGTTTAAGGTAGAACGAGTGTGTACAAGGCAGAAATGGGCATGTTTAGAGTACAACGAGCACAAAGAAAGTATGCTAGACATAAAGAAAAAGGGCTTAAATGAACAAAAAGAATATAATAAGAAAAAGCACAGTAAACAAAAATAAAGCAAGGTGACTGTGTTTGGGCAAAGTGCTGTGTTTGGGCATAACAATGACTTTGTATTGTATCAAGGGCGTAATTAAAGTTATTTGAAGTATCTCAGAGTGTATACAAGTACTTACAGTGTGTGCTTATTACAGTGTGTGCTTATTACAGTACATGCTTTCAAAACGTTTACTGCGTGCAAAGTGCAACTATCTTGTGTAATTCAGTCAAAGCATGGTTATTTGAAGAAAAGTTCTTGTGTTGGGTGTGTCTGTTCGCAAAGTACCACCATTACAGAGTGCTTCTTGTACTGTAAAGATTTGCCTAGCAAAGTACTGCCATTTTGGGAACATTTTAGTGTATTGCATCTAGTCATTTGCAAAGTACAAATACTTCAAAAGATATTGAATTTTGGAAACAAAAGTTTGATTTATTTGCATTGTGCAATTGTTTGATGTGTTTCTTGGGGTGCCTATTAGATGACTGAAGACACATTCTTTCAAATGCATCTTGGTCGAACTTGAAAAGACGAAAAGGCAAAATGCCGAAGCTGCATAGAAGCGAATTCTTTCCCTGGGAAAGAAATTGATTGGCCGCATCCATTACTTTGTCATTCTTGTCATTGTAGTGTGATCTCGGAGTTGGTATATTTAAGTAGGGAGGTGTGAGGGGCAAAGCCCCCCACTTTATGTTATATTTTAAGTATTTTTTTTTTTAGAACAGTGATTTTCGCTGTTTTAAGTGTTTGAGTTTGTAAGTTTTCATTTACATGGGGTCGATAAATCATTGTTTGCTTTTCCAAGCGTTCGATGATTTAATATAGAACTAATTCTTGCATTAAAGAAATGTGTTTCTTACAAAAGATTACAAGAGTATTACAGTGCTTGTGAATTGCTCAGTTGCATCGTAAAGTTCTTGAATGTTTCTTAAAGCAATGACTTTGATAAGTGATGGTGTATGACTGTAGCATTCCTGTCTTTATTGATAAAGTTCCAAGCGATTACTTTAGCATTTCTGCCTTTACCAATTCTACAAGCATAGCGAGTGATGATCAATGACTTTTGCATTTTTGCCTCTACCAATCCATGATTCCAGAAAGCATTGCAAAGTCCGAGAAATTATTCTGCAAAGCACAGTAAAGCATTAAGAAATCTGAAAATCTATTTTGCAAAGTGCAATAAAGCATCGAGAAGCCAGAGAAGTTTATTTCGCAAAGTCCAGTTAATTGAAAGCACTACGAGGTTGTTCATTCATAGAATTCCGATAAGTTTAAAGAGAGAAAGTATAGGCACAGAGCACAAAAGCATTGAACAGATTGTGTTTATGCCAATTACTTATGCACATGTGTGTTTGTGCGTATTGGTATGTATTTGCAAAAGTTCTTCACTGGTATGTTAATATGCCAGGCAGACTTCTGAAAACCTCAACCACTTGTATTTGATTAAAATATTGCAGAGAACTGGAGAGTATTTTAACAAGAGTATGATATTTTCATACAAGCAGCTTATGCAGCTAGAGATGCACATACATGGGGGTTCATTTTATTAAATCTAACAGGATCTGAGGCCATATAAACAGACCATTCATTTGTATATACACCAGTAGTGTAAAAAGGTGAAGGTGAAGGTGCAGACCGCCATATTGTTGTACAAGCTGAGTCAAGAGAAGACCCCGAGTCTTTGAAGTGTATGTTCAGAGAAATGTGCAACCCCCAGATGAACATTACATTAGAGAGGCATTTGTTTTACACAAGAAATCAGAAACCAGGGGAAACATTTGCAGCTTATATAACTGACTTGAAAACCAAAGCTAAAACATATTGTTTCGGTGATTTGAAAGATGAGCTGATAAAGGACAGACTTGTGTGTGGTATTAATGGTGCTGCAGTGAGAAAGATTTTACTTCATGATAGTGATTTGACATTAAACAAAGCAATAGAGATTTATCAGATCCATGAGGTGATAGTGTTTGCGAGTGACAAAAGCATGGTTTCAGTAAGCTCCAGGGCAAACGTAGATAGTATGCTTCATGTGGCAAACAGAAACAGGCCTAAGCAAAGGGCAGCCACAGGGTTTCCAAAGAAGGTACAAAGCTTTCCAGAGAATTCCAGAAAAAGTGCAAGCTCCACCGCCAGCTCAGTACAACACAAATGTGAGTCAGCAAAACCCAGGTCTAGCTTTATTGTTAACTGTTGCAATTGTGGTGCAAATCATGAGTCTAAGAGAGGGTTTAGCATATGGTCAGCAATGCCGCAAGTGTAAAAAATGAAACCACTTTTCAAAGTTTTGCAAATCAATTAAGCCTCACTCAGTTGTAAAGAAAGTTGTACAAAAAAATCAAGCTGATCAAGTAGAGCCAAAAGAGTTAGCTTTCTATATGGATGGTGTATCAGTATTTGGAGAAAGAGGAGATTCAGTAAACTTATTAACAAGGAGTGAAGTGTTTTGTATGGTTCAGATCAATATGAAATCCACAGAGCTCAAAGTAGCCACTAGATCAAAGTGCAATGTTATATAAGCAGACACATTTGCAAAAGTGAGAACTAATTAATAACTCAATGTAACCAGCAGTACGAGACTTGTTGCGTATGGAGGTGAAGAAATTCAAACCAAAAGTTCAGTAATACTTTCATGTTATTTGGCTGAGAACTGTTACAACTTATTATTATATGTAGTCCAATGACCAGTGCAATCTTTACTAGGGCTCAAAGATAGTTTGAGAATGAATCTGCTTTCTTTTGCTAAAGAAGTTCATCATGTGAGTGCAGTTCCAAGTTAAGCCATTTTCTCAGAGTATGCTGATGTTTTCGATAACAAATCGGGCAAACTTCCAGTTGTGTATTCTATGAAGTTAGATCCCAAGGTCACTCCAGTAGTCAAACAAGCAAAAAGATTTCCAATAGCAATCTAAAATAAAGTCAAAGCTCAGATGGATAAGATGGTGCAGCAAGGTGTGATTTGTCCAGTCACAGAACCAACTGAATGGGTGTCGTCCATGGTAGCCACTCATAAGAAAGGCTCAGACGAAATCAGAATATGCATTGATCCTAGAGATTTGAACAAAGCATTAAAAAGGCCATATCATCCAATGCACACAGTTGAAGAAGTTGCAGCTCTAATACCGAATGCCATGGTATTTTCTGTTTTGGATGCAAAGAGTTCATTTTGGCAAGTGGTGCTTGATCATAAATCCTCATTCCTAACTACTTTTGGTACTCAGTTTGGCATTTACAGATTCCTAAGGATGCCAGTTGGACTAAACTCTGCAAGTGAAGTTTTTCAGCATGCAATGGAACAATTTTTTTTTTCAGGTTACCCTTGTGCTATAATAGTAGACGATCTATTATTTGGAGACAATGGCAAAGTAGAGCATGACAGAAACCTCAAGAAAGTTCTAGCCAGAGCACGTGAAGTAAACCTGCCATTCAATCTTCTGAAGTGCAAATTCAGACTTCCACAAGTAACCTACATAGGACATTTGTTTACAAGTACAGGTTTAAGACCTGACCCAACCAACCAAACAGCTATTTTAGAGATGTCAGCACCAGATAATGTGCAAGGTTTACAGTCTTTTCTGGGCATGGTCAACTATTTAGGCAAGTTTATACCAGATTTCAGTGAGTTGACAGCATCTTTGAGAGATCTTGCATGCAAAAATGTTGTATGGTCATGGTTGCAAAATCATCAGAAGGCGTTTGATGATCTTAAGCAGAAACTTGCCACCCCACCTACTTTAAGGTACTATGACGTGAATAAGCCAGTTGTTCTTTCCTGTGATGCTTCAAATTTTGGTCCTGGTGCAGTTATTCTTCAAGAGGGCAGACCAGTAGCCTATGCCTCTAAGACACTTACTCAAACTGAGATTCATTATGCTGAACTTGGGAAAGAGCTTTTGGTGATAGTTTTCACATGTTCCAAGTTTCATGATTATATTTATGGTTCAGCTATCAAGATTGAAACTATCAGCCTGTAGCTGCCATTCTAAAGAAGCCTATGGATTATGCTCCAGTGAGATTTCAAAGAATGATGCTCAGATTGCAAAAGTACAATTTCAAAATGGCCTCCACTAAAAGTAAATTGCTCTATCTGGCTGATATCTTATCCAAATCACCTAGAAGTACAACAGAGCAGCTTGATGCTGAAGCTTTTGACTTTGATGTAATGTCAGTGCATAGTTTTCCCACCACTAGACTTGATGAGCTGAGAGATCACACTATGACTGATCCAGTTTCACAAAAGCTTAATCACTACATCAATGTTGGATGGCTGTCAAAGCAATCTAGTGTATCCCCTGAGGTGCAATTATTTTTTCCTTACAGAGATGAATTGTTGACGGAAGATAGCATTATTTTGAAAGGTCCTAAAATTGTTGTTCCTGCTTCCTTACAACAAGAATATATTCAGATTTTGCATCATGGTGACCCAGGTTTATTATCCACTAAGAGAAGGGCAAGAGAACTAGTATTTTGGCCTTCATTATCAAAAGGCATTGATAGAGTTCTTTCAGTATGTAATAGTACCATAGCACATTTGCAAAGGGAACCACTTCAGCTAATCCAATACCTAAACTACTTTGGTCTACTGTAGCAACTGATATCACTGAGTGGAACAATCAACACTACTTAGTTTTGGTAGACTCTTACTCGAATTGGTTTGAGATTGATCTGCTACCAAATTTAACTTCAACAGCTAAAACATCATTTCTGAGTTCATGGTAGTCCACACAAATTTTATTCTGAAAATGGTACTCAATTTACTAACCAGTTGTTTCATAAATTTGCAAGAGAATGGGACTTTGTACATGTCACTAGAAGTCCTGAATATCCTCAATCCAATGGTCTAGTTGAACGAGCAGTAAAGAGTGCAAAGCAATCACTTGAAAAGTCAAAGTGTGACAATACCTACTTATTCTTGAATTTACTTAATCTCAGAAATATACCAAGTGATGATATTCTTGGCTTACCTGCTCAAAGACTACTTTCCAGACAAACTAGAACTACACTACCTATATCATCAGGTTTGTTACAGCCTAACTCTAAGAACAATAAAATCATCAAGGTTCAATAGTTGAAGAAGCAAAATATCCAGAAATCTAGTTACGACAGATCGAGCAGATTACTTCATTCATTGAGGGAAGGAGAGATGGTACGAATTCCGACAACAAAAGTTTTTTTCAAATAGGACAGATTACAGGCATTTGTGCCGAGCTGAGATCCTATTCAGTATGCTCTGAGGGTGTGGAGTATAGGAAAAATTGTAGACATCTTCTTCCTGTACCAGAATCATCATCACTGCAATCACAATGTTGTATCTGTGATGCAAACTCTAAATCAAAGAATGAGTCAGACATTGTTTCCAGACCAGAATGTGTTCAAAAGTCTGATTATGTTCCAGCAAGCAATCTGAGCATTCCACATGTCAACTATTTTGCAGAGACTGTCCCAGTTGCTAGATCTGATTCCCAATTTTACCTCACACTATATGGATGAGTTTCTAAGCCTAGTGTGAAATACACACAACATGGACTTGATTGTATTTCTATATATATATATATATATATATATATATATATGTGTGTGTGTGTGTGTGTGTGTGTGTGTGTGTGTGTGTGTGTGCACTTAGTATTGTATAATGCATGTCTTTAGATTATTTGTGATTTCTGCATGCTAAATAATGTCATGAAAAATTGCATGATCTATTTCTCAAACAGGGAGGATGTAGATCAGAGTGTAATGTCTGTGTGCTATGTCTTTAAGAAGCATGTGAGGCTTTGCTTGCACATATAAATTCCAGACACATGCAATCCCTAGTGCCATTTTGTAGAAGCAGCCAGTGAGTGAGCATGTATGATCGCAGTAGTTAGTCTGTATATAAGTTACTTAAGCAATAACCCACACCTGGTGTGAGTAATGCTCGATTTACCCATTGATGGTGTGGTTTGGTCACAAGGGCGAAGCCCAAGTGACCAAACAAAGACAACCGTGGGTAAATCCAGCATTACCCACACTCAGAAGTGGGTTATTGCTATTATACAATGACATTATTTAAGAAAGAAAAATACTTTTCTTAAATAATGCCCTTGTATAATGGTGCCGTGCTGTCCTTCCGCCACTGGACAGCTCCGCTTTGCCATTGCTGATGTACTGCGCATGCGTTTGGAACTTGCGTTCCCACGCATACCCAGTACATCAGTGCTCGGGAAAGTAAGCAACGGAGAAAAGAAGATCTTCATTGCTACGCTTTTTTTTAACCCTTAAAATGAAAGAATATATCAATGGGAAAAAGTCCGGGCGATTAGAACTTTTTCTGTTGTATATTCCCAATGGGCACGCTGGTTGGGCTGGCCAATTAGCATGCTCGTTTTACGATGTTATCGGCCAGTCATTGTATAATTAGTCATAGTCACTAAGCCCCTACGGTGATGTGTTTGTATAGAATAAAGCTGCTTAAACAGAACCCACAAAGACTCATTTATTTGTGTACTAACACGAAAGCGACATCCTCCATAGGAGGGATGAAGGCAAAGTAGTTGCTGCTTTTGGTACTGGTGGGTGAAGCAAAAAGATTGCAGCAAGGTTAGCCCCATTTTCAGAAAACCTTTTCCGCTGCACACTGATTGAGGGACCACTCATAAGGCCATAATATGGCCCTGCTCAATTTGTCCGCAATCATGTTGGATTTCATCGGGATGTGTGTTGCAGTTAGAAAACGGTTGGAAGACATTGCCCATTGCCAAACCCTTAGAGCTTCTCGACAAAGGGGATAAGATTTGGTTCCTCCTTGTTTGTTTATGTACCAGACTACTGACATATTGTCTGACTGAATTGCTATTGCTCCTAGAGGGAGAGTATTCTGAAATGCTTGCAATTTCAACAGCACCGCTCTCATCTCTAGGTTGCTGATGTGCACTTGAGCCTCGTGTTTCTGCCAGGTGCCTTGGACTGTCTTCCCCAGATAATTCCCCCCACCCTATCTGGGAAGCATCCATGGTCACAGTAGCCTGGGGTGGAAGAGGGATGAAGGGACGGCCTTAAGTAGCTGAGGGAGAATGAATCCACCACTTGAGATCCTTTTTGTAAAAACTGGTTATGAGAATCTTGTGCGACATTGACAAATCCAGAATTAATCGCTGTGTGGAAAGTAACTACTGAAGTATCTGCATATGTAGGAGAGCTAGAGGAATAAGTACAATGGATGCTGCTATCTTTCCTAGAACTTGTAGTACTTGCTTTGCACTGGCTCGAGTCTTCTTGATTAACATTTTCACATGCAAGCAGAGATCATGAACTCTGTCATGGGGTAGTTTTGCTATCAGCATGGTTGTATTTATCTCTGCTCCTGTAAAATTTAAAGTTTGAGATGGCTCTAGAGCAGATTTGTCATAATTTATGGTAATGCCTGGAGAGGAGCAGAGCTGAAGTGTATAGTCTCTGGCTTGTAGCAGAAGATGCCTGGTCAGGGCAGTTATGAGCTAGTTGTCAAGATACAGAAACACCCAGAATCCTCTGCATCTCAAGTGAGCTGCCACTACTGCCATGCATTTGGTGAACACTCTCAGGGTAGCCCAAAGGGCAGAGCTCGAAACAGGAAGTGACTGGCTTCTAGCTGGAAACACAGAAACCTTCTGGATCACCTTTCCATTAGAATGTGTTAGTATGCATCCTGAAGGTCTATACAGCACATTCAATTGTTTTTCCAGGAATAGAAGCACTGACTGCAGTGTTACCATCTGGAACTTGGTTTTTTTCACCAATTTGTTTAGTTTGCTAAGATCCAGTATTGGTCTCCAGCCCCTGTTTTCTTTGAACTAAAACAAATTTTGAGTAAGCTTCAGATGCCTTCTAGTCTGTGGGGACTTCTTGGATAACTCTTTTTCTGAGCAACGTTTGAATTTCTAATGTTGCTTGTTCTTTTTGACTGGGTGGAAAATCTGGAATGGATTTGTTTACAGGGATGGGGAAAGAAAAGGGAATAATGCATCCAATGGATATCGTGTCCTGCACCCATTTGTCATTGGTTATCTTTTGCCAGGTTTGGAGGTGCAGTGACTGCCTCCAGAGGTGAACAGTTGGGCACTCCTTCAGGAGCGCTGAAAGGGTCTCCCAAAGAAAGATTCTCTGGAGTCCTGATTTTGTGGGTCCCCATTGCCGTGCAGGCAGCATCTTCCATTATTATTCCCCCCTCTGGCCCTGGGGGAACTTTCACCCTGAGAGTCCAGGTAAGACCTTTGAGATTTCTTAAACCACATTTTCCCAGTGCCTCTCTGACCCTTTGGAAATGGTCTGGTGGGTGTGAAAAATGCAGTCCAATAGCAGACAAGGTTCACACTAGGTTAGCATTTCTTTTACCTTGGGCCCAAAGAGGGATCAGCCATCGAAGGAAGCATTAACAAAGGGAGACTTAATGGGCTCCATGAAATTGCAGTGGTGCATCCAGGCCTGCCTCCTAATGGAGATGCCTGAACCTGCCACCCTACTCACTCCATCTGCAGCATATGAGATAAGCCTCATGGAGGACTTGACCACAGAGTTGAGGCTAGCAAGCTGAGCATTGACTTTATCTACCACCACATCAGCTACAGTTCCCTGGAGGGAATCTGATAATTCTTTTAGCTTGGAAGGCCTGGTCCTTAGGGGCTGTGATATACTTGTTTGGCCTCCTAGGAGTGAGCTTTATGTAATCTGGGGTCTCCCAGGCCTTCTGAGAGATTAATTGAATAAGCTCATTAAAGGCAGTGTCACCCAGGAGGTTGAAGGGCAAGATCCAAAGGCCTTAAGGTATACCAATGCTTTGGCCGAAGGTGATGAGGACTGCCAGTCACCTCTCTGTTTTAGAATTGTCAGGATGCCCACATCCTGAAGAAGTGACTGTGGGGATTCTTCTGCTTCATCGAGGTCAGTATCTGAAGTGACGGACTCCTCTGGGGAGTCCAGATGCATCCTCTTGCATGGTCTCTTCCAAGGGACTTCCTCAGTGGGATATTCTAGGGAAGTTTCAGAAGAGGGGGGAGTTCCCTGGAGAACATCCTGAGGCCTGGGATCTCTGCAGACCTGTGGATGGAGGTGATGAGGTAAAGACACCTGTGCTGACTAGGGAGGAATCTTCAAAGAGGACTGTGCCTGAAACTGAGAAGCAGTTATCACCCTCCTCATAACATTGAAATCCATCTGCTCCTGCTTGAAAGAACTCCCCAGACCTGACAAAACAGATGTCAGAGCCAAAAGAGCCCACAGAGCAGAACACAGAAGCTCCAAAGATGAGGTGGGAGCTGAACCCATCCACGCCGAGGCCCAGAGAGACATAGTCGGATCCAAGGAGATCCGAGCCAGCTCCAAAGACTCGACCAGTGAGTGTCATCTCCCAGATGTCTCCTGCTTTGTCTGAGCAGTGACACAAAAGGCAGACACCAGATTCAAGAAACCAACCAGCCCTGGACCCAAAACAGGCACCAACTGGATATCGGAGTCTTCTGGCTCTGAAATTGAAGAACAGATTGGAGGAGGAGTAGGTGCCATGGGGTAAGATGAGTCTGATCTGACTCCCTTGGGTTCACATCAAAAAGATGCTTGGCCATGACAGGTGCCTTAAGAAGCCTCTGCACCACCCTATACACATCTTTGTCTGAGAGGCTGCTAGTAGACCTAGTAGATAAAGTCAGAGCGGAGATCTGGATCTGGTCAAGAAAGGAGAAGGGAGCTGAGGAGTAATCAGTTCCAAGGATGGAGATCAGCTCCGATAGTGTTACTCAGCTGGTGTGGGTTCTTTCGGAGCTGATGAGTCAATGGATTGTTTCAGAGATGAATATACTGATTGCTCCAAGGATGTCCCTGCTCTGGAGGGTACTGTCCGCTCTGTGGATGCTTTTGGAGTGGACACCTTCAGATATTTAGCTTTCAGTTCCGACAATGATTTTGGAGCAGAAGAAGGTCACTCTTCTACTCTCCCAGATTTATCAGACTTAGGAGAAGTGGGATCAGAAGAGATAGCCTCATAAAATGGGGTTTTTAATAACCCCCTGCCAAATCAATTTATTTTTCCATTCCATACGTGCCCTCTGGTTAAAGGCATGGCATATAGAGTACAAAGCCCCTTTTGGAATGTACCTCACAAGACATCTGCAGCAGCTGGAAAGGCCACAGAAGTACCTCACAAAGAGGATTACTGACCTCAGACAAATGCCCTACACTGACCGCCTCAAAAAACTCCAGCTTTACTCCGTAGCATATCGCCTACTCCAAGGTGATCTCTGCCTAACATATAAAGCTACGTCAAACCCAGAGCTGTTGGACATGCTACACCTAAAGAAATCCTAATCCCTCTGAGCTACATACTCTAGGGACCTAAACCTCGTCACCACAATAAACAGGACATGCTGGGGGGATATATACTCTGGAACAGGCTACTCATCTATGTCAAACAGAGCTCCTCATTAGTACTCTTCAAGAAAAATCTTGATGAGTGGATGGGAAATAGGAAATACACCCCGGGGATCACGTCTGTGTCTTTGCTCGACAGTGGCACAGGAAAATAACTTTCTTGGATGGCGTAAGCCAGGGAACCTTGTTGGCTAGGCTTACATAGGCCCTTAGGCTGATAGCCTAGTACCTACCTATGAACCTATGGACCTATAAGACTCTTGCAAATGGAAAGGCCTCAAACAGTAAACACATAAGGTATGACAGTCACTGAGGGGCATAATTTTACTACACTTCACACACTTTTTAAACCCTGAAGGCTTACTGCCTTTTTGGGACATACTGAAAAGCTAGCAACAACAAACAACACCAAGTAGCTAATGAAAAAAGATAAAGGAAGCTTTTTTTTTGGAACTACCACAGTAATGGACAGGGAGGGGGGAGTCCTCTTACTTAAATGGACTTTCTTAACCGTTCTCTAACTAAAGCAAATGGTTAAGTGGGAAGGGGAAGAAACTAATAGCACTACAAATACTCTCTATGCAAAGAAGAATAGGGAAAGGGAAAGGGACACCCCCTAACTTAAACAGGTGAAAGTTAGACATCCTCTAAGTTAAATGGACATTAATAGAAAGGGAAAAACTAACCTAGAAGAAAAAACTACTGCTAAGATAGGGAGGAGTGAAATTTAAGTAGAAAAGATACAAAAAAACTAAAATAGCCTAAAAACTTAGCCCAGAGCTTGCTTGAAGATCCTTCTAGCAGAGTAGCAAACGAGATCTGGGGAACTCAGGGAACTGCATTATGGGTAAGAAAGGAGGCCCACAAGTAGGAAATCAAACTGATTCTCCGGTAGTCTGGAAAACACTGTACAAACTCTGGTATTCTGTTTCAAAAAGGAAACAGACTATCGGAGTTTGTAAATCAGCTGATTTACTATGCTTTTTTTTCAGAAAAGCATAGTAAATCAGCCGAAAGCAGGCAGCAGGAACAGAATAAGAGGGTGTTCCCTGCCGAGTGATGTCATTGTGATGTCACAAAATGGGTGGAATGTGGGCAGGAGAGGGGGTGGGTGGGTAGGGTTACTGGTGATGCGAGGGGTGTGGCTTTACTCTGGTTTTCGCCATGAAGGAAGGTGGCAACCCTACCCATAAGCTTTGCTGAAGTGCTTGACCTTTCGTAAAGGCCAAGACAGATCCGACACAATAGATCCGACCCATCAGTGAGAATAAAAGCAAGAGTGACAACAACACATCAATACTTATACCGCACCTTTCTCTATTTCCAGGTCTCTGATCTTGTTAAAAACCATGCACTCTACTTTTAAAGGCACTCTCTTCATGCTTCTGCCTCTTTGAATCTTTCATCAGTATCAGTTACAGCACATTTTAAGTCTTGTATATGTGAGATCAGAGGTTCAGTTTGTTTAATGCTATTGTTTTGTGAGTTTTCTAATTAACCAGAAAATTGTCAATTTTCAGTGTAAGTTCGTGATTTAAGGTCATAATTTGTTGGAAATAATTTCTTAGAGATATTTCAGTATATGACTACTGTGGCAGGTCTAGCCACCTGTCAATGTAAACCTTGGCTCGAGGTGATTGTCACTGTTGAACTGACACCCTGATCCCATGTGCAAAATGGGAAAAAGGGGTTGAGGACAGATGGATGGATTTCAGTATATTAAGTTTTCGAAAAACTAATATTAATCTCTGTCTTCTCGAGTCCTGAGGAAAAATTTCTGATTTACTCTAAAATTTTATGATAAATCCTGAAAGAATAATAAATGATCTAACACATGTCACAGTTCTTGATGAAATTTCCCTCTTTCCTTTACATTTCTACTGCTCACAGTTGAGCTCTTCACATTTGCTGTTACAGGTCAGCCATCTTGGAACCTTCCCCTTCCAAAGATTGCTGATGAAGTGGGTTTTCCTGTATCATCTAATATGCAGACTACTAGCTGTGTTAAATTGTTAATGTTATGCTCCTCTACCCTTTGCTACTGTCAGCAATGTGGTTAACAAAAAACTTCAAAATTCTGATTTTAGTTATATAGTTATGTTAAAAGTTGCTGCTACTGTCTGGACCCTAACTATTAGCAAGCAAGTGCTGTACATTTCTGACACCAGTTAAGCAAACAAAATACATTTTTATCTAGGTCTCCACTAGGATATTGCCCATACTTGCATGGTTAGCTCTCCCCTCCCCAAGTACAATTTAATAATGGATTGTACTGACACCTGTATGTCAGATGATATACTGCAATGGTAAGGCTAGAGTGCTATGTACCTAGAATGATCCTTGTTGTAGGAAACACCTGTTATCTATAGGCCAGTGAATGTGATGTATAATAGGAGGTACAGCAGCAACTCTTGTGTACTCCTACTTAATGCTGTCACCTGTATTGTGTACTGTGCAATGCCAGGACAATACTGGAGTGCTCATAGAATAACAATGCATACTATAATGAATGCATGTCTGAAAGCTTCAGACTAGCAACTATACAGCACTATTCCATATAGGAAAGTAAATGCAGTGTAGTTCTGGGGTGCACTACCACCTGTATAAAAGCTGGTGTAGTGCAAGACAAATTCTTAAATGGTTATGTACCTAAAGTATGCCGTATTCTCTGTACACATCTGATGACTATATAAGTTGACAAGTGCAAGCCAATGCTGCATCTAAGTATTACCTTTACATCATGATTTATAGTGTAAGGCAAGTTGTTCATACCACGTTGTCATCAAGAACAGTATTCTACTCAGATACCTGCCATTGGTAGGCTGGTAACTATAGTGTAGTGGTGAGGTATACTGCAACCTACATGTCATACAGTATATTGTCAAGCCAGTGCAGTCAATGCTCTATATGAGTATCACTTGCACCTAACACAGGGTAAGTGCTTAAGAAATGTCCTAGCTGTTGCACTGAAAACACAATCCACACATATATCATTTTACAGTTCCAGCTCTACTTCTGTATGCAGATACACCATTATTCATGTATCTAAGACATAGCTGTAAGCTGTGACTTCCAGGTCCAAGGAAGCAGTTGTCCAGCATGTCAGACTCTCTAAGCTAAAGAATCTGTGATCTATCTGATTGATCCAGTGATGAAAAACAATCTGCATGTAAATAATGATAAAATGTAGCTGGACAGCCATATTTTGGCAGGCCACAAAGGACTACATTGCGTAGCATATGTTTCACAGACTGCACAAATTCTAATACATTTCCTAGCTCTCAATGTCCTATTTGGATACAGAACACCATTAATTTTGGGAAAACTTAGCCAGACTTAAAAAGAGCCTCCCCTGGTTGTCATAGTAACAGTCTATGAATATATGAATCTATAACTTCAGCAACTTACTCTGATAGTGCTGAGAAATGCAATATGTTGGGCAACAGCTATGTTGCTTAAGAAATATAAATACACAAAGCTAAGTATTTATATATGCCAACATGTTACATAGTCGAATGGCATACAGATTATAGTTACCAGTTTCTGTCAGTCTATATGTTGTCATGAATACCTGTCAAAAGTAGCAACACACACACATATTATACATCTGTATATATATATATATATATATATATATATATATATATATATATATATATATATGGGTCTGCTTCATATGACCTAAATTTCATTTGACTGAAATTCATTTGAATGAGACCAAAACACTGACAGTTCAAAATACTGACAACTCATTTGACTGAAACTCATAACACTTACACATTAAAGTAAAAGGTATATGCCCTGTTCCCCACTGCAGTGTGATCCTGGAGTTAGTATTTATAGTTGGGGGAGGGTGTATTTATACATTTTAAAGCATGCACATGGATATTTATAACTGCAATGAGTAACTCTTTGCAGAAAACAATATTTACCTAAACTATGTGGGGGGCTGTGCCCCCCAACTATATATACTAATTCCAGGATTGCACTACAGTGGAGAAAAGGGCATATGCCTTTTACTTTAATGTGTCAGTGTTATGAGTTTCAGTCAAATGAGTTTTCAGTATTTTGAACTGTCAGTGTTTTGGTCTCAGTCAAATGAAATTTAGGTCATATGAAGTAGACACACACACACACACACACACACATATGTATATATATATATATATATATATATATATATATATATATATATATATATATATACATGTATCACCAAACTGAGAACACTCATAGAGTGAACACAGACAAAGCAATCATTTTATATTGAACTATAAAATGACTGAATATAAAGAAAAAGGAATACTTATCCCTCACACCTCATGCTAATTATATATACTAATTCTGAGACTTCACAACAGCAGGGTGAGGACAAATTCACTTACCCCACTGGAACATGATCCAGTGCAAAAGGCTGCAACTGAAATTCCACATAACAGAATGTTTGCTCACAGGACTGTCTTCTTTATTCTTACAGTAGTAGTAAAAAGTGTTTGCTCATGTGAACATTCTCTCTTGTCAACTACAACCATGCATGTGTATATGTGTGTGTGTGTGTGTGTGTGTGTGTGTGTGTGTGTGTGTGTGTATATATATATATATATATATATATATATATATATATATATATATACATACACATATATACCTACATGTATATAGGTTGAATCAGACACTGATATTAGCATCTTCTTGAAACAACTTGGAACCACAAAAATGCCACACGGGCTCCATAGTAGCTTACATTTCATTCAAATAAAAAATAAAATCTAGTTTAGCAGATGGGGCTTCTTCAAAACAAATGCAACACTAACATGCAAACATTAAATAACCTTCACCCAACTGTGTGATCAAGCAAGTCACATGATACAATCAAAACTAAAAATTAAAAACCAATCCAGTTGCCTCCCAAATAGTATTAGTGACCATCTGCCCATCTACTTACTTAGACACCATCTCAATCCTCCCAGATAAAACTCCTTCCATCTAACTTGCAACAAGAATTTCAGTGTTCAAACTTTTATTTCACTCTTACAACTCTGCAACTGGTCACCACTCAAACCTCTTCCTCTTGATACAGCCATAAACTATTTCAGCTCTACCTTCCTTGAGATACTATATAGTTATATGCCCTGGTTAACAAAGGACATCAAAACTCTACTCAGAGACAAAGCTCGGTCACTCTGGCACTCCACCAGAAATCAAGTAAACCATAATCAATTTAAGAAACTTTGTAATAAAGCCAAGTAACAAGTCAAACTAGACAAAAAAGTACTTTGCCAATTTACAGCAGCAGCACCCTAACAATCTCAAAAAATTCTGTTCTATGATAAATAAACTCTTTCAACCTAGCCAAACATCTACCCCTCTACCACTGGCAACACCAACAGTATTGTAGAACAATTCAACTCTTTCTTTACTCACTCCATTCAATCTCTCTCCAAGTGTAATACTAGCACATCTACAACTATCTCTAACATTTGTAAAGTATCCAGGGACTCATTCACATTTAAACCTACTCAAACTCTCACCATAAAAAAAACTACCTTTCAAACTTAAATATAGCCTAACCTTGCTGCAGAAAACCTATCCACATAATTCATAAAGCTAGCTGCTATTGCCATAGCCTGCTCTGTCAGCATTCTTATCAACCACCCTTCTTGTGAACATTATATTCCCTGAAGCTGGAAAATATATTATTCCCCTGGTCACAGGTGTCAACTCTACCGAGTTGGCAAACTACAGACCCACTGCTATCCTGCCACCCTTTTCCAAAATATTAGAAAAATGCATTCACTTGCAACTGTTAAAGCACCTCTTATCAAATAACCTCTTATCCAACACACAACATGGGTTCTGCCCCAACCACAGTACCACTAATGCCCTTCTAAGTTTCACTAACACCATAAACCAGCAGAGAAATAATGGGAAACTTGTATCCTCCATCTTTCTCAATCTTTCCAAAACTTTTGATACTGTTTCCAACCAGCATGGTTCCATAGCTACCTATGCAGCCACCAGCAAGCAGTTTAATGGCAACATGAACTGTCATCCCTATTACCCGTCAACATGGGGGTACCCCAAAGTTCTATCCTAGGACTATTACTCTTCACTATTATTACAAATTAACTCCACACATCTACTCCCCTAGCCTCCATAGTTCAATATGCAGATGTATCTGTGCTGTATATGCAGATGTATCTGTGCTTTATAATCTCTGTATCATCTTGTCACTACAACACAGCAATCCTTTAGATATTTCAAATCAGGCTGATTCACACCTGATTCTGAACCCTTCCAAACTAAATTGATGCTCTTTCTCCCCAGCAAGTCTCAAACCTCCCCATCCAATTCCAAATTCATTCTAAAGTAACACCTTAATAACAGTCATATCCCAAACTAAACTATTAGGTCTTATAATTGATGATAACTCTACAATAGAAGGAGGAAACTGATGTGGAATAGCGTGAAGTCCCAAGACTGGAATAACTCCATTATCAGCCTCAACAAAAAGTTGTGATCCCTCATCAAATTCTCTAAAGCTAGCTATGAAAACATAATTGCAGCAGACAGTAAGGACAACCACAAGGCCTTCTATAGTTATGTAAAGAATCTTGATGGTAATATCCAGATTTGCTCTGAGCTACTGCACAATGGTACCTATACCGAGCCAACAGAAATTGCCAGTATACTGGCCAACAGATTCAGTGCCAACTTTACCCCCCCCCCAAAAGGACCAATCACAATACCAGTAGATTCCCAGGCACCCAGTATTACTGCTACACATGTTAAAACAGCAGTGTTCAAGGCCAAGAATACAGCTTCTATGGGACCTGACAACATCCCTGGCTGTATTCTACATGAACTAAAGAGTTAACTGGCACCTCACCTGTGTACACTGTTCAATCACAGCCTCACCTCAGGCTTTGTCCCTACCAAATGGGGCACTGCTACAGTCATCCATCTCCACAAAGGAGGAGTGACTACAGACCTTGGGAACTATCGCCCTATTAGCCTGACGAGACTGATATGCAAAGCTATGGAAAGCATCATCATGGACCTAATAAACAAGGATATAGGGAATCTCCAAACTCTGGATCCCACACAGTTTGGTTTTGTGAAGGGTAAATCATGCCTGCTCAACTTGGTTGACTTCTTTGATTCAGTCACCAGAGCTGTGGATGAAGGCAAGGTAGTTCATACAGCCTACCTTGATCTGGCCAAGGCTTTTGATACCATTCCCCACTCAGGAATCATAGAAAAACTCACTAAGCTAGGCATCAACCCCTGTATCACTAGGTGGGTTACAAACTGGCTCACAGAACCCACAGTGTGAAAGTAGCCGACTCCATGTCAGACTGCTGACTAGTCAGGAATGGAGTCCCAGAGGGTTTGGTCCTGGGTCCTCTCCTGTTTGGTATCTACTTCTCTAAAGTCCAGGCCAACATGAAGGGACTCTGGCTGATAAAGTTTGCAGATGATTGCAAGTTGAGAGCTATTATTAACTCCCCAAGTGATGTTGACATCCTACGGAATGGCCTCCCTGAGTCCAATGACTCGTGTCAGAACCATGGCCTTAAGCTCAATGCCAAAAAATGTGTTGTCATCCCCTTTGGGAAAAACCCGGTTTGCATGAATTACCACATTGATGGTAGTCCACTGAACACAGAAGGCATTATAAGAGATCTGGGAACATAGGTTGACAGCAGCCTCTCTTCTGATCACCACATTGCCACTGTGGTCAGAAAGTCCTTCTATGTGGCACATCTCATTACTAAGGGTTTTGCATCCAGGAAAAAGGAGGTCATTGTCTCCCTCTACTTTTTCCTCCTTCACCTGCAACAACTGGAGAGGCCGCAAAAGCACCTCACAAAGAGGATCCCAGGCCTTAAACATGTCCTATATGGACAGACTCAAAAAACTCCAACTATTCTCTGTCTCATGTCACTTACTTAGGAGCGATCTCTGCTTGACTTACAAATCCATGTCTGACCCAGCTCTGTTAGAAATGCTACATCTAAAGAAATCCCAATCCCTCCACACCACACACTCCAGAGACCTCAACCTCATTACCACAATTAACAGAACATGCTGGACGGACAGGTTCATAACCCAGAGACTGCCCATGCTGTGGAATAGACTTCCTATACATGTCAAGCAGAGCACCTCAGTGACCCTCTTCAAGAGAAATCTTGATGAGTGGATGGAAAACAGAAAATTTACCCTGGGAACAACTCTAGTGGCTTTACTCGACAGAGGCACTAGGAACTAAGGTCGGGTGGCACTATGCCAAGGTAATCCTATGGCATGGCTTGTAAAGGCCCCAGGGCCATTAGCCTTGCACACACCTATGAACTTATGAACTTGAAATTTGACCTTCACCTTTCTCAGTCAGTCAAGAAAATACATATCAAACTAGGCTCTCTATATAGAATCAAGCCATTTCTCACTAACTACTGTAGACAGGCAATAGCCAGAACACATCTTCTCTCCACCTTACTATACGCTGCTCCTATCTTCACTAACTTAAATAAAACTGATCTACCAAGACTAGAGTCTTGCTAAAATAAAATAGCTAAATTCACTTCCATCTCCCCTTTCAGGTCTCACCACTGCTCTGCCTTGCACCAACTAAGCTGGCTAGAGCTACCACATTATTTAGCATACACTCAGCTTACTATCACTCACAAGCTAGTACTCCAACCTGACAAAACCTCTGCTCTTCAGCTAATGATTCTAGCCCATACTAACACTCACCCACTTTGTTTCTCACGCAAATCTTTATTACAGGTCTCTAAATCCAACAATAAAGCTGGGGACTCCCTTTACTGTAACTACATCTCCAAAATATGGAATTCTATCCCTCTGCCCATCATCACTAATGCCAACCACACACTTCAAAAATCAACTAAGACTCTACCTCATTGACAACTGGCTTTGGTCATGTATCTGTCCTGGTTAGACCCTTCCCTCACTGTATTATTTTCTCAACTTACTCTCCTTCCACACCTTATCCAACATATGTAATTTGCTTACTTCTTTTTCTATCCTTGTTATCCTCCCTTCATTTTACTTCTCCTAATTAACCATTTTCCTTTCATACCACTTCCTCCACATTAAATTTTCTTACTTCTTTTACTTCCCTCTTTTCCCCCTCCACATCTGTAATATTTCATCCTTTTCAACTTCTTTCCACTATCTCACCTTTAACTTCTTACCTTTGCCCCTTTCCTTTTCTCCCCTCCCCCTAGCACCTTCCTCTACTCTCTCCCGCTTAGCATATGTCTACTCTACTCTCCTCTCTGCTCAATACGTTCCTCTCTTTCTTACATATCATAGTCTCTTGCCTCTCTCATCTGATGTTCCTTTTTCATAATTTCCCATACAGTTCAAACTTGTGCCAGTATTTCACATCTGACTTCAGCTAAAAAACATCTTGCCTTACTATTTACTTTTTCATTCTACTGAATGTACTTTTTTATGTTGCAGGTAACTATCAGTCATTATGATGTATTCAAACTAGTATTCCTAAATATTTTTGTATATTTGTGCTCCTAAATTTTTGTATTTCAAAAGGTATCTATTTCTAAATGTTGTATTTTAATACTGTTAACTGTCTTTGGAGCTTTGCTCCTTGGGCCTCCTCTGAAAACAGGTTTCCACCCAGTCATACTATCCTGGTAAATGAATGTTAAATAAAATAAATAAAATAGATTACAATGAAATTTATTAAAATCAGTGCAAATACTATATTTTCATTGATGTTAATTTTAAAATACATAAAATAGAACAATAATAATTTAGCCATGCAAAATTTTCGGCATACGTTTTAAGCCTCCAAAACAATTCACGGGCTTCAAGTTGTTCACTCCAAGATCCCCTCAAGGATTGCGCAGCATTTTTTTTAAACATTGAGTGCTAGTCTATGTTCTGGAAATTGATACACATGCTTACATAGTACAATATTAAAATCCTTTCTTTTATTATCATGCAGATGTTCAAATACGCTGTCCTGTAAATTTCATACAGTTTTTCCAATGTAAAAAGCAGGACAGTCTTTACATAGGGCGAGATAAAGTATCCACTTTGTTCCACAGTTAAACTGTCCAAAACTATTGAGACAGACTTGCTGTGAATAAAAATCTCATTTCCTTCCCTAATAAATCCCTTTTTGTGTCTCTTCCACTCCTTGTGTCACCCTTGTATTTCTCCATCCGACCCTTAAAATTCATACTCTTTTCAACTTACTAAATATAAACTTGTAACAGTTTTTGTCAATGACCTCCATAACAGTGAACATATTTACATTATAGGTTCTAATACATTCTATTACATTACAAGAAAGAATATTAACACAGTAAATTATGAAATCTGAATTTAGTAAAATCTTCATTTTCAGTTTTTTTTTCATGGAAGGGCTTGACTTTTTTTTAAATATTAGATATGTTTTCTTAGGAATCATCTGACGTTTGCAGGCTCTTAGGTAGTTTGTTTTGTTGCCATATTAGTAAATACATCCCATGACATTGCCTTTACATTTATCCAGTATTTTAGAGATATATAGCTTGAGTAATATAATATTTATTATCCATGATCTTAAGTTATTTCATATGAGATTTGTTGGAGGGAGATGTAGAACTGTAAATTTCTGATCAACCATGTTGTTATATAAATATCTCTTTTTGGTGTAATTTTACCTATCTTTGCTTTGTACGTGTGCAATTAATAAAATATATATGACATTAGCAGTATATGAGTTACAAGACTGTTTATTGAGGCTTGGAAAGTTAGTTGATTTTTTAGCTGAAGTAAGATATATGATGTGTGGAACCATGTTAGATGCAGTAAACAATTTTGAGAGGAATACATCTGTAGTTTTAATGCATGAAATATTTCCATATTATATTTTTATTTATGCTTAGATGTTTCTCAAATTAAAAAGTAAAAATTCATAATTTTATAACTATATTCCGTTAAGTTATAAGAATTTGACACATACTTTTAGTAATCGGGGCTCATTGTAGAAGCTGAAGAAATATCATATTAGATTCTTTTGTTGTATTATAACAGAATTTTTACTTTTAGATATTCCATACAATGTTTACCATTGATAAACAGCCTTTAGGTAACCCCCGTGTCTTTTCATATCACATTAACTGTTTTTGCATTTTTTGCGAACTCTCATACATATATCTTATTTATTAATTGGAATTTTGATACAGTTATCATTTTACCAGATAACAGAATATTAAGATTCTGCCCCGTATGTTATATTAAGGAACAGATATATTCCTCATTAGTCTGTTCCATTAATTTCTGGTCTGCTAAATCATATTCAAAAGTATATTATGGATTTTTATCAATGTTAGATTTTTTTACTTTTTAAGGAAATGGTTTTCTGATTACATTTGTGTGCTTATTAATTTAGACCAGGGCTGAATTCAATAAAGCCTATACAGTGTGCTAAAACTATGTGCACATCATGGAGTGACATGCACATGGCAGCACTCTGTTTTGTATTCAGTAAGTGGCTTTGCTCATTAATACATAAGCAGTTGAACTGTATGCTAACCAACCAATCCAAGATGGAGGAGATATTCAACAAGGTATAAAGCAATTGTCTACATTAAATGCAGGTTTTCTCTGTGAATTCCATAACCTACTGGAATACAGCCACAGAAACGACTTTACATGGAAACAATTTAGGGGCTGCTGTTGCTCTTATACATGTGTATGTGTAATAGGCCCAAGACTATGCTGCTGCTGCTTCTGCTACTAGCAGACCTTGACCAGAAGGAGAAGGGTGTTTAGACCCCATTTATCTTTTCACAGTCTGCATGAGGTGGATATTGTAGAGTGCTACAGGGTGGATAGAGACACACTACAGGAACTCTGCAACCTCTGTTGTCCTCAACTGAGAGCAAGGGCATACCAAGTGGAACCAATACCTGTGGAGAATAAGAGAATATTAGCTATAGGAACCTTCTAGAGACCAACAGAGGATATGCTGGGGGTGTTACAGGCATCATCATCCAGGATACTACATCAATTCCTGAATTCTATGCTACAAAATGCCAGGGACTACATATATATTCTCCGTACATCAGAGGACAGAGCTAAAGCTATGCAGAATTTCTACTCCATAGCACACTTCCCTGAAGTGTTGGTTGCCATAGACTGCACACACATTGAAATCAAAGCACCACCCAGGGAACAGGGAAGGGTGTAAATAAACTGAAAGGGCTTCCATTCCATTAACTTCCAGGTCATGTGTAATGCTTAAGGAACCATCCTAAATGTGTCTACCGGCAACCCAGGCAGTTACCATGACTCCCATATCTGGCAGAATTCTCAACTCTATCAGAGGTTTTCTGGGAGGGGGGTTATCCCACAAAGTCATTTACTGGGGGATGCAGGAGATGCACTTGAGCCGTGGCTGATGACATTCATCAGAAATGCACACAGACCCACAGAAGAATGCTGTAATGAGGCACATGCTCAAACAAGAAGTATAAAAGTGTGTGTTTGGGTTGCTGAAGTCATGGTTCCACTGTCTAGATACATGGGGGGGGGGGCAGCAGTACAACTACTTTACTTGTACTGAAATCTTCACTGTCCATGCTGTCCTTCAGTATTATCCTTAGAAACATCTTCAGCAGGACCACCTAGGGGAAGGGGCAAATATCCCACCACCACTGGCAAAGTCACCACAGCCACATGCAGGTGATGAGTCAAAAGGGGAACCACTAGTCACTGTGGGTGTAGGTAGACATAGCCATGCACAATATGCCCTTGCTCTGGCCAAGAAGCAATGGATAGTACACATGCTCACCATCTAAGGGGTTAAAATTGTCATCCTATGCACATACATACATACATACAGTAAAAGGGATGCCAGGCAATGCTCAGAACGTTTACTTGCCCATGTAAATACTGTACTGCTAGCATCACAGACAGCCCAGAATTAAATTTGTAACTGCTGGATTATTAAGGTAAGTGTCGAACCTGGAACAGGAAAAGATATGGCTAATGCAAAAGAATGACAGATCCTTGCATTGTTACTTTGTAATGTAACTGATTTGAAGGTGCATGATTTGTACAGCAATGACATCAATATGTGACAGCACTGACTTATGGCAATAGATGTGTTCTCTATCAACTAATAGGCCTCATGCACCAAAGATTCACACATTACAAAAAACTGTAAGAAAGCAGTACAATTTTTAAAATAGCATCACAAACACATATATACTAAGCACTCAGTCAGCTATGCACCCTGGGCATCAGACAAACAACTTGTGTATCCCTGAATCCAAAAAACATAAAATCAAGGATATGCATGGTTATCACCATCTGCAGAGGGTTTTGTTTGGAATGGGGCAGGAGGCCAAGGCTGACACAAAAGATAGTGAGTTTGTGGAAGTAATACAGGCAGGCAGAAATTTGGATAAAGTATCAAATGGCCACTGGGAAAAAATGAGCTGTAAGTCTCAAAAATGACCCATGTAACTCTTCTGTGTATGTCTGGGCAGCCAAATTGAAACAAGTGTGAGTATCTGCAAGAATACAGCCAAGCTCTGTGCTAGTGCTACATCCTGATATGGCAGACAGGTGTGAGTCATGCATGGTAGAAGTAACAGCTCATTACAGTTGCCCCTGACAGCAAGAACTGGTTCTGCCAGGAGTTGCAGTGGTACATGCATACCCATAGTCAGATGTGCTCCTGCTATCTGAAAGTGACTGATGTCTGCTGGATGAGCTCTCCTCATCAGTACACCCAGGATCATGACCCCATGGCCTACTGTGTCTGCATGTGGACACCTGAATCACTGATTGAGCATTGGAAGTAGTACCACTATGGGAGCATGATCAAGCACGGCCACATTGGCTAACATCAGATGCTGCTTTTGACCTACGTCCACATGGATGATATCCCCCTCCCAGTAGGTGCTCCATCACAGACACTGCCCATTCCATTGTGTCACACAGCCAATCCACTGAATTGGCCACATGAAGGAGACAGTCACGCCTGTCAGCCACTGCCACATCTACAACCTTAAGCATGTCCTCAGAGGTTCTAGTGGAATGTGCCTGCACCTCCATGACAGCTCTAAATATAATTTGAGTGGCACATAAGGGTACACCATGATCAGGTGGTGGGAAAATCCTTCTGCATGGCACCTCACCCACACTTTGGCTATGGTCAGAGTCAACCAGCAATGAAGCTGCAGTAACCATACTACTCTGATGAAGTGTGTCATCATCCACCTGTTATGCATAGGCCTACTGACTTCATTCAAGGGAAATAGAGGGGATGTCTGTATGTCAACCTCAGTGTCATATTCAACCTGTACACCCCCCTGACTCTACTCTGCCTGTGTTGGGCCACCATCATCTTCAGAGTCTGCCAGTACTCAGACATGAGGTGGTAAGAATCCTATACTTCCACTGTCAGGATCATCTATGATAATAAGCAGCAAATACATGAATGAAATTAATACCTGCGCTAAATATTTAAAATAATTTATATGATAATAAACTAACACTGGCCACACTAACTCAGGTGGACAAAAATGTGTTATTAAGTATTCTCCTAAGTTATCAATAGGTTCATCCAAAAAAAAAAAACTAAAAAAAAAATCTTAACAAAAAAAATTAAGTATTATTTAAAATTTTCTTTATTTTACTATACAACCAAATCTTACAACCTGACATATGTACACTTACCTGTAACCTCCTCCTGGCACATACTTGTTCTTCCAAGAAACACCAGAACTGACATTAATTGCATGTTGAAGTGCAGTTTCCACCGAGCCTCTGGATGTCTGACAGTGGACAGGAACTCTCCATTTGGTGTCATTGGTGGCTCTGTAGCAGGTCTACTCTATGTAGCCAGCTATTCACAGGCAACTGCAGCTGCTCTCCTCCAGGCTGATGAAATCATATCAGTGGCCCTATGATGCACATGATCATAAGCCCTGGTGTGCCCCCTACAGCATTCATATCACTAACTATCTGGTTCCAAATCTGTATTCTGTCAGCCATATCCCAATGTCCTCTCTCAAGCAAAAAGGCACTGTAACACTTGAATGCTTGCATTATGACATTGTTTTCAGGGTCACTGAAAAGGGGTTTATTTGTATTTGTACAGTTGGTTGCCATAATCCTATGTGACATAAAACAGAGAAGGATAGAACACATAAATATTACATAATTACATTTCTGTCCATATACACATATATATGTTTTCAACATTAAGCAGTGGAGACACACATTTCAGTTAAATTTGCAGGTTATGTGGTTGTACCATATTTCACTCACACAAAAACCAATGTCTAGTCCAAAGAAAGGGATATCATTTTAGTAATGTATTGTTCACCATGGAAATAATAGGATGACTACTCAATTTCAATAGCAACCTCTTCAAACGCACGCAAATTGGCTCCTTCACCCCTCAAAAAACAGGCAAATGAAGTTTGTACAAATCAAGGAAAACCACATAATTCAATTGTTATATATGCTTTCAACACAATTCTCACAACATGTGTACACAGTTAAAACAGAAAAGTCAACGTTATATGATTGCCAGTCAACTATCACTGTGCCCAGCAATCCCCTGGAGGTATCTATGGGCCATCTTGTAAGCATAACACTCCTGTGTCATTAAACAGAAACAGCAAACAAACTAAGAAATGAAAAACCAAGTCCAGTGTGTTAGTATCTTCCCAAAACAAGGACAACTGAATAAGTCCACTCAAACTGTAGTTGCAAGTAGTAAGAATTTACACATAAGCAGCAATGAGAGTCAAAATAAGTAAAAATATTTATTTTAAGTGCTTTTCGTCTGCTGTGAAATGCAAGACTTCATCAGAAACTCATCCTTAAACATTAAAACCGTCTTTTATAGGCACAGCTGATCAATTAATTCTTCAAACCAATAAACTTAAAGGCACAGTAGAAAAACACATACATGTCATCATTAAAACGAATACTGAACACGCAAAACAAGTGCATGGCTTGACTAACCACTGCAGCAGCCATATAAATGCATAATTATCCGCAAGCACTATAAAATGTGAATGATAGTTATTAAGTGTCTTTAAGCTGTAAGAAAACTATTAGCGACACAACTGTAACAAAGTGTCAACTAAACTTGTAAAGTGTCGACTACATTTGTACTATGACTTACAGAAAACATTATACTTAAAACTTGGGAATTTCAATATAGAAAGATCATCAATCCATTCATGTCTATATCTATTCACTATATCTATATATACATGAACGAAATTAATACCTGCACTAAATATTTAAAATAATTTATATGATAAGAAACTAACACTGGTCACACTAACTCAGGTGGACAAAAATGTGTCATTAAGTATTTTCCTAAGTTATCAATAGGTTCATCCAAAAAAAAAACTTAAAAAAAAATCTTAACAAAAAAGTATTATTTAAATTTTTCTTTATTTTACTATACAACCAAATCTTACAACCTGACATATGTAAGCTTACCTGTAACCTCCTCCTGGCACATACTTGTTCTTCCAAGAAACACCAGAACTGACATTAATTGCATGTTGGTGTGCAGTTTCCACTGAGCCTCTGGATGTCTGACAGTGGACAGGAACTCTCCATTTGGTGTCATTGGTGGCTCTGTAGCAGGTCTACTCTATGTAGCCAGCTATTCACAGGCAAATGCAGCTGCTCTCCTCCAGGCTGATGAAATCATATCAGTGGCCCTATGATGCACATGATCATAAGTCCTGGTGTGCCCTCCTACAGCATTCATATCACTAACTATCTGGTTCCAAATCTGTATTCTGTCAGCCATATCCCAATGTCCTCTCTCAAGGAAAAAGGCACTGTAACACTTGAATGCTTGCATTATGACATTGTTTTCATGGTCACTGAAAAGGGGTTTATTTGTATTTGTACAGTTGGTTGCCATAATCTTATGTGACATAAAACAGAGAAGGATAGAACACATAAATATCACATAATTACATTTCTGTCCATATACACATATATATGTTTTCAACATTAAGCAGTGGAGGCACACATTTCAGTTATTAAATTTGCAGGTTATGTGGTTGTACCATACTTCAATCACACAAAAACCAATGTCTAGTCCAAAGAAAGGAATACCATTTTAGTAATGTATTGTTCACCATGGAAATAACAGGATGACTACTCAATTTCAATAGCAACCTCTTCAAACGCACACAACTTCTGTTGTGGCAAAACACAAATGGTACTTGGCTCCTTCACCCCTCAAAAAACAGGCAAATGAAGTTTGTACAAACCAAGGAAAATCACATAATTCAATTGTTATATATGCTTTCAGCACAATTCTCACAACATGTGTACACAGTAAAAACAGAAAAGTCAACGTTATATGATTGCCAGTCAACTATCACTGTGCCCAGCAATCCCCTGGAGGTATTTATAGGCCATCTTAGAAGCATAACACTCCTGTGCCATTAGCAATATAGTGCATGGCATTTCCCTGAAATAACATAAGAAAATTGTTAGGATAACCAAGTTTTAACAGTAACACTTGTGGTGAAAGTGTGTCTATATGAGAAATGATGCCTGCCCAAAATGGGGTCTAAATCATATAATCAAAATGTTAAATAATTGACAGCCATGAGACTGACACATATACATCGAACCACTGTAATGGCAAAATATCAAAATAGCGAAAACTAAAAAGTTGAAGTATCATGGTTGGCCAAAGTCACCCACTGTTGCTTCTGATGTCATCCCATCATTCATGAGATGTTCTCAAATGATTAGGAAATGTAATTCCGTTCATGTTGGCCAACTATGATAATTCAATATTTTTAATTTCATCTATTAGTTGTTTTGTATTTATCAGTGTTCGATGTGTATGTGTCGATCTTATGGTTGTTGGTTATTTAATGTTTCAATTATGCGATACAGACCCCCCAAAATGCCTATACCAGCAATAAACTATAAGATGTACATACAATTTTCCATTTTCTAATGCAGATATATAAAAATGTACTTTGTAACATTTAAGTAAATCTAGAATACGTTAAAAAAATACAATCATACTGTAGCAAGATTAGAAGCCTTTTCTGCAGATAAATCAAAAGGAATAGCAATTTTCGATGTTCTCCAAATACACAAATCTCCTCACTTTCAAGTTCCCTAGCTATACAGTTACCTTTTTATAATGCAGATTCAGGCCTCTGAGTATGATGAAGATGTAAATGAGGTTTGAACTCATTAGAATTGCTGAATCCCATACTTTTGACTTTGTGTAGCAGGTGTAAACATAGTACAGACACTACCTCAGCATTTGTTACTAATAGACTGCAACCATGAATGATTAGTGTGAGAGAGAAGGAAGACACAACAGCAATTCAGACTACCTCACCTGCATTGGGTGTGTCACCCAGGATACACTTACAAAGTGTAGAAGTGACTGTAGCAAGATTTTAAATGGATATGAACAGTGCACAGTTCTCATTTTGGTGCACTAATAGCCAAACTCTCCTGCCTTTGCTGAAAACTGTTTTTCACTGTCATGTCATTTTATCATATATTTAAAGGACAATGATACAAAATGACCTATATATATATATATATATATATATATATATATATATATATATATATATATATTGCATGTCTGACAGTACAGCTCAGATAGAAGAATGAACACAATACAAACAGAAAACAAGCTGCATTGCTGCAAACAATACTCATAGCTGTTTGTGTGATCACACACTCCAATAAATCTGTAAGCAACACACGTACAAACAACTGAGAGTGTACAAGTGCATATGTCTTGTTAATATTGGGGAGGAAATGGGATTTGTTGTATGCACAATGATTTGCTTTCCTCCTGCAAAGTTGTTTCTGTGGCAAAGAGGGATACTTCTAGTATGTTTGCTAAATTCATTAGTATGATAGTTCAGATCTGGAGTTGTGTGAAAATCTGTAAGGTATTGTAAAATGTATTTTGTAATGTTGTTTATGTTTTTTTTCTTTTTATTTATTTACTTATTTTAAATATTAATATTTGCATGATGTATGGCTTAGTGCAGATACTGCGAAACAGATAAATAAATTAAAATTAATGGGAGTTGCTCCTATGATAATGACATCATACATTGCAACTATGAAGCAAGTGTGTGTATAGCACAACTGGTAAACACAATGAAGCACACAGCAAATAGGTTATGTAGATTGTGGTTCAAGTCCCACATTTATCTTTTAATGATGAAAACTAAGGAAAAACTTTTTTACAACCATAATACATGTTGATCTTTGCTCATCTCATTTGGGCATTGCTCACTTTTGTGCAAACATGGCATAAAGCCCCAGACAACAAGCAGATACTGTCAATTTCTAAAAAGATACATTGTTGCAACTTTTGCCTTCCATCATACAAACACACTAAGCAACATTGGTTGGCGGTCATCACTCATACACAGTACTGAGTGGAAAAATACTCCTGCTGCCTCACTCTTTCTGTGGCAACAGGTATCTGTCAATTGCTTCAATACAAGTGAAACACGGTTCTAATCCAACAGAATCTAAGTTTTATTAATGCTGGTCCACTGTAATTTATATAAAAATAATTATACATAAAAATAACTATGTTTAACTGGTGAATTGACCATACATGATATCATGTATATTGTATGCCTAACTGTGGTTATCACTACAATCATGGTTCTACAATTAAACATTTTATTTTCTGCACACATGCATGGGTACTCACTCAACACTTTAATCTGTATATATAACTAATTAGCATGTATGGCAAACATGTCCTCAGTCTGCACAGTAATGTTTGTAAAAATACACCTGCTGCGCAGCCTTCCCTGTGGCAAATGGTACAAGTTCATGGCCTCAATACAGGTGAGCCAAGGTTCAAATCCAGCAAACTCCAAATTTTATTAATGCTATTTCACTGTAATTTATACTGAAATAATTAACAATATAAATGTAATTATATATAGAAATGGTCATGTACAGCAGCGGATATCATATGAATTATATGTATGACTGAAGGTATCCTGACAATTATGTTACTGTACTTAAAAGTGTCTTTTCTGCCCTGGGATGAACTTCATACTTTAATGATAATCATATACATAAATTTATAAATCAGGAAACTGTCAGGTCTCATACACACACATGGTTAAGCACTCATTCTTAAACTGTCTTTTAAAGTATACCTGCACATTGGAAACACAACATAAAATACAAAATCCATACTTTGCACACCACTCTCATAACAGGACATGTTACCCATATCATATTAATGATTATGACATCATCTATAAAGACCAGTATGAGAAGCAAGACCATACTTCATGGATGGTGCAGTTATTAATAATGTGTTATGCAGATGGGAACAATATACTTACATGTGGGTTAACTTACCATAGCAGCCACATTGTGTGTGTGGATGTATGTGTGCACATAGTCAGATGGACATCAATATGTATCCTATTATTAACAATCCAGTCCCATGCAGAACTAATATTTTTGACAGTCATACATGCCTACACATCCATTTCATACATGCCTCCCAACATCTTCTCTCAAACAACCACTGATGGTGTCATTCACTATAAATTGTCCAGATGCAGTGTAAAAGGTAAAAGGCAGACTTGTGCCATGGTGCTTGTATTAAGTACTAAATTATCTAGCTGGTGTAACTAGTTAGGTATTCTAATCTCACTGCAGTCAACTGGTTTGTGTGTGTGTGTGTGTGTGTGTGTGTGTGTGTGTGTGTGTGTGTGTGTGTGTGTGTGTGTGTGTGTGCGTGTGTGTGTGTGTGTGCATGTGTGTGTTGTCTTAAGAGCATGAGTGTGTATCCTACTGTCAACAATCAAGTCTGTAGAGAAAAATATTTTGACAGTCACTGCTGATGTCATCAGCTATAATGTGTTGTCTGACATGTTAAAAGCCAGAATGGTGGTGTGTTGCTTGCATTAAGTAAATGTGGTGTGTGTGTGTGTGTGTGTGTGTGTGTTGATGTTCAGTTAGCTCACATTTAAGAGACCATTTTAGAACTGCATGTGAGACACTCCTACTACCATCATCTTCCCATGATACACTGCCAATGTCATCAGCTATAAAGTGTTGTCTGAAATGTTAAAAGCCAAAATAGTGGTGTGGTGCTTCTATTAAGTACTGTGTAAACTGTAGATAGTTAGGTAGGGGTTCTATGCTCCCTGTGTGTGTGTGTGTCAATGTTTGTGTGTGTGTGCGTCTGTGTGTTGATATTCAGTTAGTTCACATTTAAAAGACCATTTTAGAACAGCATGTGAGACACTCATACTACCATTTTCTTCCCATGATACACTGATGATGTCATCAACTATAAATTGTCTGATACTCAAAAAGTCAGACTTGTGTGTGGCACTCATGTTAAGTACTGTGATCTAAGGGTTCTGGTCTCACTTTGGTTAACTTGTGAGTGAGGGTGTGTGTGTGTTGGTGATCAGTTAGTTAACATTTGAGAGACAATTTTAAAACAGCATGTGAGACACTCCTACTACCATCCTCTTCCCACCAGCCACTGCTGATGTCATCAGCTATAAAGTGTTGTCTGACACTGAAAAAGCTAGATTTGTGCTATAGTGCTTGCATTAAGTACTGTATTATATAGATAGGTAAGGGTTATAGGTTCCCTGCAATCAACTTGTGAGTGTGTGCACGTGTATTGGTGTTCAGTTAGTCCACATTCAAGAGTCCATTTTAGAACAGCATGTGAGACACTCCTACTACCATCATCTTCCCAGCAGACACCGCTGAAGTCATCATCTATAAAGTGTTGTCTGACACTCTAAATGCTAGACTTGTACTGTGATGCTTGTGTTAAGTATTGTGTTTTATAGCTGGGTAGGGATTCTAGTCTCACTGTGGTCAACTGGTGTGTTTTTGTACATTCATAAATCAGTAGCTTGACAATTTTAGAGAGGCATGTGAGTTCACAGCTATATCAGACACTCCTCTGAACATCTTCTTGTAACATATACTGATGAAGTCATCCTGTTTAAAGTGCACTCTGACATTATTCAAGTCAAATTTTGTGCTGCGGCAATAAAGTTAAGTACTGTGTTCTCCAGCTTCTGTAACTAGACCTGTAGGGGTCCTATCTGAGAGCAGGCAACTTGAGTGTGCATGCATTCAAATCATATTTTTGAGACAATTTTACACTGAGATATGACTTCACATCCATGTCAGACACTCTTACCAACATCCTCTTCTCATTATAGAATGATGCTATGTTTCAGTGGCTGTTAAAGCTAACTGAGCAAAATTTTGGAGGGGTACCATGTTGTCAGATGTACAAATGAGAGTGGAATCTTATGTATATTGTATTCGAGTGGCCTGTTATGTGGAAGTATAGAGGGTGTTGGTGAAAATGTTAAAGAGGAGGGGATCAAGGATAGAGCCTTGTGGTTCACCAGTAGTGACTGGGAGGTAAGGAGAGAGCATGGAGTGACATTTTACTGACTGATACCTACTGGACAGGTAGCTTTTGAACCACAAAAGGCTGGGCTGAGACATGTCTAGTGAAGACATTTGAAGTAGAAGTTTGTTGTGACAAACTGTGTTGAAGGCTTTAGACAAATCTAGAAATAAGGAAGAGCCACATTTGCCATTATCTCTAGGTTTATTGACAGTATCTATATAGGTTATAAGGGCAGTGCCAGTACTATAGGAAGTATGCAGTCCAGTTTATAGTCCATGCAGTTGGGAAATTTACAGTAGTTTTGCTGTAATGTTGACACACATGCTACATGAGATAAACCCATGCTGCATTGATATCATGTAAATGGATAATCACAGCAAACTTTAAACATTAGGAAGTCTAAACTTCTAATACTGAATGCACAAACCTTTGACTATATCTCCAGATGTGGCTAGGAAACAAAAGTTGAATCACTGATGCGTGTGTGTGTGTGTGTGTGTGTGTGTGTGTGTGTGTGTGTGTGTGTGTGTGTGTGTGTGTGCATCTGTGTATGTGTGTGTGTGTGTGTGTGTGTGTGTGTGTGTGTGCGCATACGTGTGTCTGCATGCTCAAATAGGCACAAGAGTGCCTCTGTGATGACAATGGATAAAGTAAACCCTGGGACATAGCAGAACAGCAAAATACATTTCACTGTTCATAGTATGAAACACATCCCTGCAATGTATGCATATGAAGCCACTGCACATGAGTATGTCCCATAGCTATGTTGTAATCCATAAATATGCAGTGACATGTCCAATGACCCAGTATAGAACACAGTACAAAATATGTGCTCATCAATGAAAGTATAGGTAAATAGTAGATTGGATATGATGTTGCATAGGCATATATCATATGCAACATTGTATGATCAACAAGGAAAAGACATATCAACACAGGCATGAACAAAGGCATATAGAGCATATGGCTTTATGTATTGTGTGACTGCACTAGTTTATACGCTATGCTAAAACAAGTACATAGATGAGAACAGCCATGTGTAAGCAGGCATAAATTGCCTGGGTAGATGCAGTCAGAAATACCTTAATCTGCAGCACTTAGCTGTGTAAACAGCCATGCAAATAAACACACTGACGGCACATAAGCCACAGATGTGATGGCATATATGCAGCCATGTGTTCACCCATGATAACATATATGGCACATGACTTGACCATTATTTGTCAAAGATAGCCTCATGATATTTAGGACACCTACATATACATTGCACACTATAACACATATATGCAGGACCACACCTGTATGACTACAGATCTTATACAAAATGGTGCCTTGAAAGCTAAGTGATCTCAAAAATGAATTATACCTGTAGACTGTGGATTTTATTTTTGACATATAACTGACTTACTGCTTTTTAAAATACATCTTAAGCCATATTATTTAAGAATTGATTTTTCCCCGCTAACTATTGAATCAAGCATATTTGAAGAGTTGGTTGTTTTTTGTTAGCTTTCTAGTTTGCAACTGGTTTACAAACATTTGTGCAAACAGTAGTTTCACCTGTAAATTTTGAGGTAGTGTTTGCAATGCATTTTATATTACAGTGACACATGATCAGTCTCTACTGGCACATATGTTTTTATGACACTATTTAAAGCCATATGCAATAGGTATCCATCTTTTTTGTGTCCATATATATCTTTTCTGAGCATTTGCAAATGATGTTGAACCACACACAATCAGTTTACCTTCCCTTAGGATGATGCATAAACATCCATTCAGACTAGGGTTCACTTATAATTTCCATGCCTTACTTAGATCAAAATATTTTAGTACAGATGCTTCTGTCACTATCCTTATAAGCAGTTCAAACTACTTTATTATTATTGGTTCATTCTCAAGTCATATGATAATCTAGTAGCTTTTTCAATTGCATATCTACTTCATTTACTTTGATATTGAATGCTGAAAGATGAGAACAGTCACCACGAAGAATATCTTCAATGCAAATAAAGTAAAGTAGTCACTATAGAAATGTAAAATCATTTATTTCAGAACACGGAATGTCATTAATTCAACCACTCATTATCACCTGAATTGATTAATAATCATCAAAGATGGAAATTAGTTCAGGTTGAAATAAAACTCATTGCATTTCCTTTTCAGTCTACTGAAAATCATATAATACACAGCACTTTAAACATTTTAAAAACAACAAAACTTGCTGAGTTCCAATAATGCATAGATGTTTTAAGCATCATTCAAATAAACAAATACCTATTAGGACCACTAGAGAAAATATTAGTGCTTTTAAATATTACCGCTCGCCTCTTACATATAATACCAATAGCTCTCAGTGCATTACTTACAAATTACACTCCATCGCTGAACAACATGTGCATATAGCTTGAATATATCCATCTATATTAAAACTTTGATAGAAAAAACAAGCTCTTAGCCCACAGTTTTCTTCCAAAAAGTAAACTCCATATACAAACATCAACACTGTGACATTCGCTTTAGAACTAGTCCCTCATTCTGTACGCAAACAGTATCACATGTTCTTAGAGCTCAGATAGAGTAACTCAGGAAGTTAGTAAGTAATCTCCCTGGTCCTAGTGCCAACACTTTGATCTATAAAATGAATGTTAATTAGCGGCACTTCATCCAAAACATCATCAATCATCAGAGAATGCATATATTCACTCTTATAGAGCATAGCAATTCAGGTGACGCTCGAGGACTGATGGTAATTCTAAATGCGTCAACCATATAAATGGAGCTATTATATTTAAAAACTAATACTTCGTGACTACTATATATATATATGTATACTAAATACACATCATAACTATAATACATTAACTACCAAACAAAACATTGTATAAGAAATCTCATATTTAAATATACTATAATCAACTAGACCAAATAGTTAAAATTCAAAAAAACATGATTATGAATCACAAAACTCTTAGTCTAAGTTAAAGTAAAGTTACCTTATCTATTAAAAGCCTAAACCATTATTATTCAAGTAACATAATTCATTATGTATGCCTTTGAAAAGAGGCAATATACACACTATAACACTTAATATGAAGTTATTCATTACAATCTAGATGGACATGTATAATGTTATATACTGCAACATATATTGACTAGGGTATACATTATACAAAACGTAAAATAAATGAAATCATTTACAAAAATTGGAACAATATAAACCCATACATACTTATGAAGACTTTATTTGCCTGGTATTACTGTATAAGTTATAGACTATAGGAAGGTCATAGCCCTGAAAATCAATAAATAACACTATCTGCGTTCTGCCAACACAGGTTTCAGAGAAATGGAGTTATTTAACCCTGGTGGAAGGTGTGATCCAATGCAACTCAGCTTTGGCCAACATATTCTCAATATTACCCCCTCTTAAAGTAGGTACAATTACCTGTAGGACTCTAAACTTAAAGAAGTGAGAATGATTTTCCTTAACATGCCTAGCTAATGCATTAGTTTCTTCTTGTTTTCTTAGTTAAACCTATATAGAATGCTGTACAAAGGGAGCAGGTGGCCAAATATATCACATTTTTTGTGTTGCAGTCAGCATAATGTCTAGGTCTAAAAACAACATTCATATTAGGATGTTGATAGACCTGTATCTTACTTAGGTTATTGCATCTAGGACAATGTAAACAAGGGTATGTCCCTTTACTTACTATGTCTCCCAGTAATAAACAAGTAGATTTACCCACATTGGTGATATGTTGATCATTACAAAGTTGCTTCTTGAGATTGTCACTATTCTTGTAACAAAATTTAGGTGTAGGACCTACTATATCTCTAATCTGTTTATTCACTGTGAGAACATTCCAGTTCTTCCTGATTACTTTCCTAATACTCCCCACTTCATTAGTATATTTAATGACATAGCATATTCTATTACCATAGAAGGTGGAACCAGGGGTAGCTTTTTTCCTATACCCACTCGATGTAAACAATTTATCATTGGTAACATAGTCAATGTCTCCAATGATCTCTTGCCTTATTCTCCTCACCATATTCATGTCATAGCCCCTATCTCTGAACAGGAGCTCCATATTATTAGCCTCCTTAAAAAGGTCATCTTTATTTTGACAAAGTCTGGACACTCTAGTAAATTGGCTTGTTACTATACCCCGAAAGGTATAGGCTGGATGCATGCTGTCTGGTGCTAACAACGCATTTTTCCAGACAGTTTTCCTATATAGTGTGGTTACAATTTTTCCTTCATCTGTCAATCTTAATGTAACGTCCAGAAAATTAACTTGCTGATGTGAGCTCTCAACAGTGAATCTTAAAAAATCAGTAGTGGTTTGTAGATGTCTCAGGAAGCTGTGAAAACTATCAGCTGAACATTCCCAGATTATAAGTATGTCATCTACAAACCGTTTGTAATATCTTATGAACCTTGAATACTCATGGGTGAACAAAAACATTTTTAAAATGTTTAAAGTGCTGTGTATTATATGATTTTCAGTAGACTGAAAAGGAAATGCAATGAGTTTTATTTCAACCTGAACTAATTTCCATCTTTGATGATTATTAATCAATTCAGGTGATAATGAGTGGTTGAATTAATGAGCCCGCCAAAATGTTGGGTATATATGTTTGTCAATTGTACTGAGTTATTGTATCTGATGAAGCATAGCTGGACTGTTCTGAAATAAATGATTTTTTACATTTCTATAGTGACTACTTTTGGATTTTATCGTGGCTAACATTGGACTTTATTTGCATTGAAGATATTCTTCGTGGTGACTGTTCTCATCTTTCAGCATTCACTATTTTCCTGTATTTGGTGAGTTGTGTTCTTTTGCATCGTTATTTACTTTGATATGTTTGGAATAATCCTCTAAAGATGCGTAAATCTTAACAATAAATCTCACCAATGAAAGCACTCCCTCAGTTCTTGGCTGTACTGCCTATTATGTCTTAATGTCTTAAGACCTACAGGCAATTATGTCAGTACTTGTCAAGGATATCATCACTTCATGACAGATTCCTTGGGACACCACATTTAAACTCCTAGAACTCTAAATTACCATAAACAAGACTAATTACCACTTCATAGCAAGTTGTAGAATACCCTCCCCTCACAATGCCCCTATAACCAAGACAGTGCTTTATGTACACCCCCCCACCTGACTATTCTGACTCCTAACTTCAAAAAGCACTATAATCAGGGAAGAACTTTTTGTAAAACTGTTATTTATAGGTTTTTGTTCACCTGGTAGTCCCACTACCCCAATGGCCTCTATTCAGGGGAGACCCAAGGTGGTATTCATATTGACTAGGGTAAATTTGGTCAGGACACCAGAGCATTTCTACTCTCTGAATGAGAATAAGTGACCCACTCTCTGGAGCTGCTAGGTGGTGCTGGAGGGCTGCTAATACAGTTCCAAGAATTCCAAGATGGAGGAGAGTACAGCAGAGCTGGACAGAGAAGCAGGAGAAAACATACTGAAGGAAGGAGAAGGAGATGAAGTAATTGTTACCTACTTGAAAAATGGAGGACTGAAGACAAATAAGATTTAACCATGAAGACTAAGTATTTTTTTCTAAAAACTGCACCAGTTGCCTTATTCCTCTGAAGAACAGGGGTAGATAAGCTAATTGTGGTTGTCTGTGAGTCAGGTTTGTTCATGTCCCAATCTATGTTTTGTTTTTTCAGAGCCCTGCAGCTATCTTAAAGCATCAGGTGAAATTCTCATTAAAACCAAAATATTTTTACTGGGGGACTTAAGCTATCCTTCAATGAACTAGATGAGTTACACTGCCTATAGTTGGGATGTTTCACTTGTATTATAAATGGTAGCTCTCTTTCACAAAAGGTTAACCATACTAATAGAGGTTCCAGTATCCTTGATATAGTCCTCACAAATATGGCCACTTCCGACACATCTCTGTATGCGTCATCATGCTTTATTAAATCTGATAATAATTTAGTGGCATTTTCCATAAAAACTGGTGGTACTTCCCTGTAAATAGCTCCATGTTTAGTGACTTCTAAAAAGCAAACCATCTTCTGTTACTTCATGACCTAAATAAAGTCTGCTGCAATCTTCCTCTGAAGGAGCCCATTGCTAAAGGTACTACTCCTATTTAAACAGTTGTATTGATAAGGCAGTCCCTATCCACAATAAATATAATGAGAAATTTAAAAACAACCCCATACAAATTATATTATATTAAGACCACACTTAAGCAAATTAACAAAGAATTTAAGGGAATCATTAGGAAGTTCAGAGCTGAGTATGAACTTAAAATAGCCACTAAAACCAAAAAAAAACTGCAAATCTTGCTTTAACTTTTAAGCAAGTTAAGAGCTACACCCAATCATGTTCAGAGCTAATCCACAATAATACTAGGCTCTATGACCCCAAGGAAATAGCTAAGATCCTAGCTAACAAATTTAGGGCAAATTTTACTCCATCCACAGTTATAGCTATTCCAAAGGTTCCACAATCCCAGTCACCCCCTTTAATTACTATGGAACAAGTTCTCTCTGGCCTCTTAAAAACTAAGAATACTTCATCCATGGAGCCTGACAGCATACCAGATTGCCTGATTATTACTGCTAAATATGGCCTTTCTGAACCCATACTTAACCTCTTTAATTTAGGCTTCTCCACTAATTACATTCCTGAAGCCTTGAAAACATCTATCACAATACCATTACACAAGGGTGGCCAAACCACAGACCTTGGTAGCTATAGATCTATTAGTCTTACTAGTTTCATATGTAAAGCTATGGAGAGCATTACCTCAGACTTCATTAATCTGGATATTGAAAAGCTCTTAACCCTAAACTCTCATCAAAACAGCTTTGTAAAAGGATGGTCCTGCCTATTTAACCTCATTAATTTCTTTGAAAAAGTAACTAAAGAATGGATAGTGGTTGTGCAGTGCATTCAATTTGGTCAGAGCTTTGACACTATTCCCTATGCAAGCATTATTGACAGACTTGTAAATCTGAATAAAAAATCTTTATATTGTAGGATGGAAGAGACAACTGGTTGTCTGACAGATCACATGTGGTTAGAGTCACAAGTGTCACTTCTGAAAGCAAAAAAGGTTACCAGTGGTGTCACAGGGCTCAGTGTTTTGCAGTCCTTCAAGCCAGAACTCCCAGCCTATGATTAACAAAGCTTGCAGATGACTATAAATTGGGTGCTGTTCGAGCTTCAACTGACAATTGCTCCAACATGGGATGGACCATGTCAACAACTGCTGCAAGGGAGATGGTCTCAAATTATATGTAAAAAATGTAGCATAGTTAATTTTGGTAAACAAAATAGCTTCATGTCACCTATAGGAGATGCACCCTTCCAGTCTGACACTGTTGTACATGATCTAGCCACTCTTGTTGATAATTCCTTATCATAAACCTACCACCCTAGAACACAAAAAAGGAAAAAAACTAAGGGTAATGCTGCTCAATGCCAGAAGTCTAAATCTCAAAATGCACCTTCTCAGTATGGAGAACATCGATGTCTGTGCAGTGACAGAAACCTGGTTCAAGGCTCCTGAGAGCACCCCAGCACTATCAGGTTTTACCTCTTATCATGCCGGACAATACCAAGAAAGGAGGGGTATCCATATTCATCAAAGACACCCACACCTCAAGACTGGTGGCAGATGCATCGGAGACCATCCAGGTGCAATTAACCATAGGCAAGACTGCTCTGCAAATTGTAGCATGTTACAGGCCACCCTCACAAACTCAGGAACCTCACATGGCCTTCCTGAAAACACTAGAGGGATAAATGTATCACCAAACACCATCATACTAGGTGACTTCAATTACCCTAATATAGACTGGGAACACTACTCAAGCCCAAACACCCTAGCCCAAAAGTTCCTGGAATTCATAAACTCAAATGCCATGGAACAACTAGTCACCATCCCCACAAGAGGAGAAAACATACTTGATCTCATCATCACGAACATGGGAGCACAATGTTCAACACGGAAGTATACCCCTCACTGGTGAGATCAGATCACAAACTAATCTCGCTGGAGGTCCTCATCCCACCCCACCTGAAATAAAAAGACCACAGTAAAGAACTTCAAAGCCAACTTCACACTTCTAAAGACTAGTGTGGTCTCCTTTAAGGCCCCGAGCCGACGGAAAACAGTACTCAAGCCGCTGAATCACTTACAAATGCCTTCTACCAGCACCTGCAGGACTGCATGGATAAGGCAATCCCAAGCAAAACAAAGACTCTTTGTACCAAAGGCAAGCCACTCTGGTGGACCCCAGCCATAAACAAACTCTACAACAAAAGGAGGAAGCTACTACAAGATAGAGCAAAATCCTTAAAAGGTAAGACACCCTTGATCACTATAAGTATAAAACTAAGAGCTCTCATAAAATCATCCAAAGCAAATTTTGAGAGAAAAATAGCTAAAGACTCAAAAGACAATCATAAGGCCTTCTTTAGCTATGTTAGAAACCTGGGAGGAAACTCCCAGATATGCTCAGAACTAGTTCAAAATGATGTGAAGATTACTGATCCTACAGACATTGCCAACATACTGGCTGACAGGTTCAGTGCAAACTTCTCCCCCTCCCCAAAGGAGAGATATCCCCCAAACATCTCCAAGTGAGAACTGCTCTCTCCAAAGCAAAACACAGCATCCATGGGACCTGATGGTGTCTCAATGAGAATTAAACCCACAGCTAGGACAGCTGTTTAATCATAGTCTTACCTCTGACTGCAACTGTGGTCCCACTTCACAAAGGCGGTGCCTCCACCGACCCTTATCTGCAAAGCCATGGAGAGGATCATAATGGACCTCATAAATAAAGACATAGGGAATTTGCAGACTTTGGATCCATCCCAGTTTGGCTTTGTCAAAGGCAGATCATGCCTTCTAAACTTGGTTGACTTTTGAAACAGTCACCAAAGCCATTGATGAGGGAAGGCAGTCCATACAGCCTACCTCGATCTGGCGAAGGCCTTTGATACAATAAAAACTCATCAGCATCACAAGATGGGTTGCAAACTGGCTGAGTGACAGAACCCACAGGGTCAGAGTTGCTGGCGCCATGTCAGACTCAAAGCCTGTCACAAGTGGTGTACCACAGGGCTCAGTCCTGGGCCCACTCTTGTTTGGCATCTACTTTTCCAGTACAAGCAAACACAGGAGGGTTATGGCTGACAAAGTTTGCAGATGACCGCACATCTGACACAGATATCCTTCAGAAGGGTCTCACAGAAACGGATAACTGGTGCCAGAGCCATGGCCTAAAGTTAAATGCCAAAAATGCATAGTCTAGCTACCAAATAGGTGGCAATCCACTGAGTACAGAAGAAGTTATCAGGGACCTGGGGACCCAGGTTGATAGTAGTCTGTCATTCGACACCCATGTAGCTAAAGTAGTTAGGAAGACCTTCTACATTGCCCACCTTATCATGAAGGGATTCTCATCTAGATCAAGGGAGGTCATAGTCTCCCTATACTCATCACTCATCAGACCAATGATTGAGTACAATGCCCCATTCGAATGTATCTGACCCGACACTTGCAGCAGCTGGAGAGGCCACAAAAGTTCCTCACCAAAAGGATAAAGGGTCTCAAACATCTGTCCTATGCAAGAACTCCAGCTCTATTCAGTCGCACACGCTTTGCTCAGAGGTGACCTTTGCCTAACATACAAGGCCATGTCAAACCCAGATTTGATGAATATGCTTCACAAAAATCTAGATCCGTCAGAGCCACAAGGGGGAGACTTAAACCTCGACACGGCTATTAATAGGATGTGCTGGAGGGATAGATTCATCACCCAAAGACTCCTATACTGTGGAATAAAATGTATATGTGAGGCAGAGCACCTCGCTGGCCTTGTTCAAGAGAAATCTTGACCAATGGATTATACCCCAGGGATTACCTCAGTGTCACTGCTCAACAGAGGCACAGCAAAATAATGGGTATAGTTCCCCATACTAAAAAATGCCCTCGGGCAGATAGCCTAGTATGAACCTATGAACCTATGAACCTATGTTTTCACAGTAGTTTGGAAAGCCTTTTATCTGGCTCATCTGATTTCTAAAGATATCTCCACTAGAGCCACAGAAATCTTAATTCCTCTTTACTTGTACCTTAACAGATCCATTATTGAATATGGTGCATCTTTTGGCATGCATTTGTCTAAACATATCACACATCTAGGGAGGCATCAGAGATTTATAACTAAAAAAATCAGTGGCCTCAAAAATCATACTTATCAGGAGAGATCAATCTCTTACAGACTTTCTAGCTTTTCAAGCCTTGGAATTCCAATCCTTTTTGCCCTCCTATTCATTCGCAGAACTGTTGGTACCTCAAATACTCAGTTAAAGGAACTAAACAATCATCTACAAATAAATAATACATGTAGGCATGATAGACTCATATCCCAGTGTACCTCTCACCTGTGAAACAAGCTTCCACTACATATCAAGCAAAGAAGCACCATTTCCACCTTCAAGATAAACACAGATAATTGGATGGACACCTCATATTCTCCCCAAGTCTATCTTCTCTAGTGTGAACTTTTGAAAAATGTTTTTCTTTTTTGGCTAAGCTTTAAATGGTTTGCAGACTGACTGTCTAGCTTACCTATGATTCTATGAACCTACCTTTGGACCTATGAACCAGTATGTGACTGTTTTCAATGATGGGCATCTCCACTATAGCCTTGACTTTCCTTGGATCTTGTTTCAAGTCCACTGACATTAGAATGTGACCATATACATCTGCAATATTATCCTGTTTTTTTGCTTTCTTTAGTTTAACTTGAGAGACCACTTTCTAAGCCTGTTCAACACGTACGATATATCTTTTATCATGCTTTTCTTTGGTCTTACCCATATTATTACTCATCCATTATATTTACAATACTGTCAGTCTCTTAAATTATTTTTAGAGTAGATCTCTGAAAAATGTCAAGCTTTGAAGAAATGCCAAATGGAATTCTCAAAGTTATCTATTTTCTGACAGGTGCTTTGCATATACTTAACCTAGAGCTTTCTTTAAGTTAGATTTTCCAAAATCCCTCATTTTTATCAAGTACAGAAAAGTGCTTCATATGCAATATTACTAAAGCAGTGTATTCTATGCCTGACATATGGAGCTATAAATATTCATATGTTGTCTGGCTTTATGGCTGAAACTGTTTTAATTTATGCACTCAAAGATTATTTTTACTTACATTTACTTCTTCAACACATCCATGCTGTCAGTTCTGCTTAGTTTTTTTTCAGTTCTAGTCTTCACAGCTAATAGCACTTTCCTTGTGGTATGCAGAATTAGTACCACTGCTGAGTTATCTGAGTATGACATCCTCCTAGTAAAGAACCTAGACCAATTAATGCATAGGGTTATCACTGATGCACACTATTACACAAGGTGCATTATTTGTATCTTCACTTTGTACTTGTGGTTTTACACTGTGAGTCCTCTTCCATATGCAAAACCTTTGATTAGACAGACAACTGAATATGTACAGTATTGCTTATATTCCAAGCACTTTATTTATTTATTTATTTTGACATTTATTTCTGGTAAGGTCTGACTGGGGTCCTAGGATCCCATTTTCAGCAGATGCTCGGGAAGAAAACCTCCAAGGTACACATTAATTAATAATAATAATAATACTTTACAATAGAATTCTTATACAAATAAAATAAACATGTAAAATAAAATATGCAAATAATATATAAAATATGTAAAATAAATCATATACTTATTTCCTTGTATTCACAAGTAAGCACATTCTAACCTATTTGATTTCTCTTGTAGTTCAAATGAGCTAGCAACCTACTCATGGAAGATTTCAGTCCTGCTCCTTTTAGACTCAGTATTTCAACATTTGAGATGCCATTACAAAATACAATAATCCACTGTTTACTTCAGTTATTAACTGTGTGCTTTTCTTTCTTCATCTGTGATTTGCCTCTCAGTACAATTCTGTGCAATATTCTTGTGTTATATTAATTCCACTGGTTATGCATAATCCTTTACTGACAAATTCTATGCACACATGAACAATTGCATAGATGCATCTGTCCCACTGAAATAGATATAATGCCAAATTCAAAAATAAGCCCCTGTGGTGGAACACAAATATAACAGGCTCTATAATAATAATAATAATAATAATAATAATAATAATAATAATAATAAAAAACAATAACTCATTGCACGTTAAAATAAATGCAACTCACAAGATAGAAAAAATGCTCTTGCTAAACTTAATAGGGAAGTTTGGACACTGATCAAATCAACCAAAGCCAGATACAAGATAAAAATTGCCACCCAGGCAAAGGACAATCACAAAACCTTCAACTATGTTAAAAACCTTAGAAAAAATGTCCAGCACTGCACACAGCTAATAGTATATGATTTCACATACTTAGACCCAGTGGACATAGCCAGTCTAATAGTGGATACATTTAGCTGTAACTTCCCCCTCTCACCTCCTACATTTCCAAATCTCATAACCACATCTGCGACACCCCCTGAAATGTCCCATGGGTAAGTCCTCCATGCACTATCCAAGGCCAAGAACTCGGTTTCTGTGGGACTGGATAACATACCAGGCTGCTTAGAGGCAGCTTGAAAAAAAAACTGTCAGATCCTCTACAAATGCTATTTAATGTCATCCTCCAAACAGGCTTTGTGCTGGATGAATGGAGGACAGCAACTATCATTCCCTTGCACAAAGATGGGTCATCAATAAACCTGGGAAATCATAGACCCAAAAGTCTATCCAACCTCATTAGTAAGGTTATGGAAGGGAACATTATGGTGTTAATAAATAAGGTAACTGGTACCTCAAACCAGTTCAGATTTGTTATGTGCAGAGTCTGCCTACTTAACCAGTTTGACTTCTTTGACAGAGTTTCTGAAGCAGTGGATGAGGGCAATCAGTACACTCTTCATATCTAGACCTTGCAAAGGTATTCTACACCATCTTACACTTATGCATCTTAAATAAGCTATCCCAGCTAAGTGTTACTCCTTATGTAACTCATTGGATAGTAAATTGGCTCTCAGACAGAACCCAGGAAATTAGGGTGGGCTGCTCCATTTCCTCCAAAAGACCTGTCACTACTGGTGTACCCCAAGTTCCAGTCCTTTGCCTGTTGCTTTTTTGCATTTACTTTCTGGATATCAAAGCTATTATTAAGGGATTCCGTCTGACCAAGTTTTCAGATGACGGTAAACTTGGTTCCTTCATAAACTCCACAGAAGACACCAAGGACCTCCAGTAAGGTCTTTCTCAAACCAACAGCTGGTGTTAAAAACACTGGGCAAAAAAAATGAAGGGAAAGAAGTATAATAATACTATCAAAATGAATTGCAAGAAATATAATAATACTATCCTTTAACAAGCAATACATCCTGTCTTGCTTTCACATTGACAAGACACCTTGAATACTGACCCAGAAGTAAGAGACCTGGGAATTTATATAGATAATGAACTGTCCTTTGATCACCACATATCCACTACTATAGGAAAGTGTTTTTTTATTGCACAGCTTATTACTACTGTCATTTTGTCCATATCGAGGAATGTGATCAATCTAATGTATTCCACACTCATCAGGCTGATCACTGAATATAATGCCACTTTCCATATGCACCTGTCCTAACATTTGACACAACTCGAATGTCCACAATGCTTTCCTGCTAAGAAAATCAAGGGTCTAAATCATAAAAGCTATGCAGACTATCTTATCTCATTGTCATATGGGCTGTTGAGGGGTTATTTCTGCCTCATGTACAGAACCTCAACAGACCCTATCCTGTCATTCCTACTGCACAGCTACAAATTCAAAGGAGATATAAACACCAGCTTAAAAGACCAAATGTCTTTGGAAACATAAATGAAACATGTTCTTGTGACAATGTGAAGTAGTGCCAGCTATGCCAGGCCAGTGCATTTGTAACATATGCCAGCATAGCTAGCTGGAGTTTTGTAAAGAATTGTATGTCATTTGTATATCAAACTGATTTGTACAGATGCTTGTGTTAAGAATGTATTTGCAAAGCTGCTTGTGTTAAAAATGTATCAATAGTGGGTCCTGCTAAACAGAAAAGAAATATACATGTATGTAAGGCTGTATTGCGGTATGTGCTGAAATGTGTATATGTTAGCAGAGGATGCTGGATGGCAAGGGAAGGGATAAATCTCAGCCCAGCTTACCTTAAGAAAAATAGCTTGAAAGTAAATGACTTGCCCCAGAATTTAATAAAATCCATGTAGGCACTGTGTAGAGCCTACACGGAATGTATCCATGTACACAGCCATAGATCCCCCCCAGCAGTACGCCATGCATATTAATCATGGTGCACTGCCAAGGGAGAGCATAGGAAAAGGGATATTGAATCCATGTAAGGATATGTGTACAGGCTACCCATGCTTGTGGATGCGTACATGGTGAGCTTCCCTGTACTGCTCCCAGCTACTGTTGAAATGCTGTGAATTGGTTCAAATGTGTAATATTTTATTTTACATTTTTTTCATTTTTGTATGTTTGCATGGCATGGAGCGCAGCAATGCCAAGCTGTGCTCACATATAGAGAACTGATACCTGCCAGACATCTAAAAATAGAAACTGAATATCATCAATTATCATAATTACGTATTTTACTTATTTTAAATTTTTCTGTTTTTTTTAATTGCTTTTTATGAGGTACAGCATAGAGTGCTGCAGAGCCGAGTGGCACTCATACATACATAACTGACAGTTGCTAGACATCTAAAATAGAAACCAGATGTAATTAATCGTTTATGTCCAAGTCTATTGAAATTAGTTTTCATGGGAGTGCCACAGTGCTTAGCAATGCTACCAGGTAGCCCAGTAGTATATGTGAAGGTATACCAGCTTTCATAATATCCAAGTAGCTAAATGGTTAGAGATTCAGCCTAATGCATAGTAGGTCCAGTGTTCAAGTCCACAGTACTGATAAGATATCTGTAATTTAATTTATTATATATGTTTAATTTTAAAAACAAATTTGTGAAATATGGCACTGCTGCTCTGTGCTGAACACTGGTTAAACATGCTAATGGTTACTTTTGTTTGTGCGGTGCTAAGCTTAGCTAAAACCACATTTGTATGAGTTTTCACACTGCTTAGCTGTGCTTAGCTGGTTTGCATGATGCTAAGCAACTCAGCACTTTTTTGAATGTTGCTCAATGACGTCTAAGAGCTGGAAAATGGCATATATTGGGTGCCATAGGCAGAAATTCTGCAACAGTCTCTGGAGTGTAATCAACTGGTGATATGGCAGGTGGTGCTGGTGAAGGCGAGTGCTTTCAGGCACAGAGATGGGGTGTTCAGGAGTCCATGGCGGTTGTTGGGCTCCTGGTCAAAAATCATGAACTCAGGCTGATGCAGAGTGGTTTCCAGGGCTCGGAGTGTAAGGCGGAGGCCTGGGACCAGTCAGCCATGGAACTCACCAGTGCTACTGCTATCCCCACACAGGTGAGAAGTGTCACCACCATTTTGATGACCTGAAGAGGAGAAAGAGGGGAACCTTGAACACCTGGGTCCAAGAGACATGGGCTGGGAATGCCCCACAAATATATAAATATGTTTTACACTCTTTTATCAAACTGCAAACTGAATGTCTGCAAAACTGGTATGTATGATGCTGTGCTTCTCTTCTAACTGCTGCAGCTGAGAGGGCTCACAATGTCGATTCCCATACTGGGCGCCTGGCAAGGTTGTGCCGTGAGTGCGGTAAGTACGGATGTATTAAGCTAACTGTAGTGCAACAACCAAGAAAAAGTAATGCATTTATGCAACAGAGTACACACAATAAGAACTGTAGTCAGTAATTGCCAGTTCTTGTCATTAATCATATTGCAGCATAGCTGCAAACCACGCCGCATCACGCCAACTTGATTAAAAAGTAATGGAAAAATGGGAGTGTACCTTGGACTCTGGTGCAATAGCACATCACTAGAAAGCCAAAGACATAATAATAGATGTAAGTGAGGCCTGTGATAACAGGTAAATGTGCCCTTCAGCAGCAACATATAGAAAGACACTTACTAAGGCATTCATGGCAAAATACATGTCCAGCTGGGACCCTGGTGCACACTTGCATCTATATAAAGCCATGCACATACTGAAGGATGTAGAAAATGTATGCCACAACCTGTGTGTGTGCACATATATCTTGGAAATACACCTGCTATAGCTGTGACTCAGTAGCTCTGTCTGTTAATCACCTTGCAAACAGTAAATTTTTCCATACACAGTCTTGGGTTCAAGTCCAGTGGTGTGTAGAAGTGAATTTACAATATTGTGAAGGCAGCAATTAATGACTGAGTCATACACTCTTTATCTACACAATGGATTTCAAATGACATGTCTGCTTTTCCCTGATGGTAGTCATGGCCTGCAGGTAGGAACACACTTCATTATCCCTATAGCAAAACTATATGTGTATAAAGTGTTCTGTCATGCATTAATATGCATTCACAGACAATGGCAATGCAGGTACTGAAGATGAGGGCCACTAATATCAGAGTGCATCACACAATCCTCCAAAAGTCACTGTGCAGATTATCACAGCTGCACAGCTGACATACACATTGGAATTCTCTACCTGTAACAAGGCCTTCCCTCATACACACTGCATGATCCTACCAGACTGTAACACATGGCCTGGCATTTGCCAAATGGTGTACATATTCTTATATTTATATCCCATCTTACTCAAGGACACACCAAACATGTTGCCTAGTACTCTGGCAGTGATACCATTGCCTAACATACTTGCCTTAAACACATGCCTTAATTGGAGTGGAAAGGGTAGCCTCACTCTGGCTCTGCATGTCCAACAAGGCTGACACAGCTCCCACAGTTACTCCTACAGCTTGTTGCCCTCCATCCAAAAAAGACTTCCTCAGAACACACTCTCTGCCTATGTTATTACCTGCAGCAGCAGCTGCAGCTTGTAGCACACATATCTCTGTGTAAAGGTTTCTGCTACACATCTACCCTCTGCACCAATGTAGTCTCCTCACCCCAGTAATGTCCAGCACAACATATTAGAAAGGGGCCTAATCTACAAAACCTTATATATTGTACAGTGCTTGCATGTCATTGGCTAATGATAGTGCAAATCAGCTGTGTTGGCTGCAATTAGCATTTCAGACCCAAAGATTGGTTTACAGGCAATAACCTGCTGATGAGAAGCATGTTTAAAAAGCAAGCAGCTGGCTATGGGCAGCCATTCTGTATGAGACTTTCCTTACACAGAGCACACCTTTCTGAAAACTTTACTATCACCACATATCAATGGAGGAGTGCTGCACGCCATCAGATATGCAACTGGTTTTGTGTACTACAGGATGCAGATGGGTGAACAGACCTATGGGGAATAGGGATTACAGCATTAAGCCTGTCTTAAACCTGTGATAATGACATGTCATTGATCTCCTGTTGTCTTACACCTACACAGGACATACAATACATCAAGTGTGCATTGTCTTTTGTCATTGTGGCACACTGGTCTCATTGGACTGTCCATTTATAGGGGTTGTAATAGCACATTGCTATTTGTGTGGCACTGCTCTTATGCTATATTAATGGGGGGGTTGCCCTTAAAGGACACCCCACAGTAGACTCGAGTGTTGGTGTATGATCATACACCAGTATCTGTCATGGCACACATGGAAGTACCTGACTATTGCTACTATCTCAGTTGTATCCATACACTTAGTATGTTTGCACACTGTGGAGTATGAATATGTGAGCAAGCAGTGGATACTGCCAGCCATTTTATCCTTGCTGTATCTCTACATAGTGTACTTCCATGTATGAGATCCTGTAATGTTACCCTTTTGTTGTCTTTCAGGAATCTTGTACCCTAGACACCATGCACCCTTCACTGATGAAGAAAATGAAATTATATTGGAAGGACTAAGGCAACATCATCACATCCTACTGTCCAGGGGGAGGGAAAACAGGGAACAGTAGGTTGCACTGTGGGCAGACCTTGTCCTTGTTGTGAATGGCATGGGCCATCAGGGCAGGACATATGTGCAGGTCCAACACTGTACAATGGATATGATCAATGCTGCACAATGAAGGGCTGTAGATTAGCCAGGGATTGTGCCATGACTGCTGGAAGGCCTGCACTGGAAAAACCACTCTTGGCCACTGAGGAATTCCTGCCAAATCTAGGCACACACGACAGCTCCCAGGTATCCATCACACCATGCATCATGAGGTGGGTGCCACATTTTCCACAGCAGAGGAGCATGCAGGTAGGCTTACTGTGATCATTGTTATAATACTGTAGCAGTCAGTGTGTCAGGCTGTACATATGTATACGTGGGTGTCAGGTCTTTGTTCTTTGGGGGGAAGGGTTTTACCTCAGTTGTACTCTCATACTCAGAATGTGACCAATACATGGTAGCTACTGTAAATGTGAGATATATGGATGTATTACCTTGTTGTGCTGCAACATGCACTGGTACTGACATTACTTTACCCTCAACTTTTCACAGGTCCATCAGGTATTGGTCAAGGCTGTGGTCCTGCTCCTGGTAAGCATGACACTATTTTGTTAAGGAACATTTATATTGTATTAAAGTTAAGTGCCAGGATAATGCCCTATTTAAACATAATTTCATGTGTAAACAGAGTAGAATGTTTTTATTTTCCATTCTGGAACAGGTACCTAAGGATCTTAGAGGATGTACTCCTCTAATCACAGGAGTGTAGTTGAACAAAAAGAAATACTTTGGCAGTGACAGTTAAGAGCAGATAAGCCTAATACTTTAAATGAGGCAATTACTCTGAAATGCCTTTTACAAAACAGAAGGTTGAAAGCAAACTAAATTGGGCAGTGAAATGTGTATTGCAATGTATTTGTTAAGGTAATTATTGTGCCAATAGCTACGCCAATCTGGTTATGGCTGACTGGGAGGTGGAAACATTGTTCCGCATGCCTGGATTTAATGAGAATGTATGTTATTACCGAATGTTTGTAGATGACCTTTTTCTAATTTGGAAAGGTAGTGAGGCACCTTTGATCCAATTTGTAGAAGAGCTTAATGGCATTACAGATTTCCTTAAGTTTACTGTGAATTATTCTAGGTCAAATATCTCCTTTTTAGATGTTAGCATTAATAGACTTGCCAATGGTCTTTTGAATACTTCCATACACAGAAAGCCATGTTTTAGGAATACTCTTCTACATCGGCAGAGTATGCATCCTAGGTATGTGTTTGAAAACATCATGAAAGGACAGTCTATGAGGGCCTCATGTCTTAATCCTAGTACAGTTGAATATACTTTGGAGATATCTACCCTTAAGAACAGGCTTTTGGAAAGACAGCATCCCCTTAGGGATGTGGAAAGGAATATAGAATTAGTCAATTCTTTGAGGGAAGGTCTGGCCAGACCATATTTTTCTGATTGGAAGGGTGTAAACTCTGTTCCTAGCATTGGCAAAATAGAACCGCTTAGGATCCCTATGTATTTTACAAGGGATGTAAATATTATTAGAGAAGTGGTGAGGAGGCACTGGGATGTCTTATTGCTGGATGAAGATCTATCCGGTGTGGTGGGACAGGATCCCAGTTTTACATATAAGAACAAACAAAACATTAAAAATAAACTCTGTGATAGATCGGTCCATAGGACGCTGTCTTTGAGGAATGATTGTTTTAACACTCAGCCCTGTGGGAATTGCAATCAATGTAAGCATGTGGACTTAGGTTTGAATTTTATACATCCAGTGACTGGGATAGCTTATGAGTTTAGGACGAATACAACCTGTACAACCACTAATGTGGTATATCTAGCCCGGTGCACTTCTTGCATGTCTTTCTATGTAGGTAAGACGTGCAGGCAACTCAACATTTATAGTATTAGGATTGGATCCGAACAGAATGCACTTGCCAAACATGTTAAAAATTTGGGTGCAGAGCACTATTTTACTTTCAGTGCTATACAACATGTTTTGACAAGTATCAGAGGTGGGGATGTAGATTCCCACTTACAAGAGATTGAGCTTAGATGGATAGTCAGGCTGAGGGCAGATAAGAAGCCTGGACTAAATGACAGAATACAGGTTTTTAGACATTAGAAGCTTTCAGTTTAGTATGTATTTTTATGCACCCATGGTATTATGTGTTTTAAAATGTTTTTTAAAATGTTTTTTAAAAATGAACAGTGTTTTATGGATGTGTAAGCTGAAATGAATGCATATCTCTTTAAATGACTTAATGATATAGTACTCATTGCATTCAATCAATTAGCAATGAACCTATTAGCTTTGCTTTATGTATATTTAAATGAAGTGTTTTTATGGTGATTTTGTAGTTTGAAAAAGCCTATTTGGTGAAAGCGCTAACTTTTGCTAGCTGAAATAAATAATTTTACAACCTACAAGAACTGGGAATCATAATTTTGTGGTTTGTCTAGGCTGTCATCTCTACCTGCATGTGGACATTTTATTCGTTGTTGGAGTTTATAGTTTTGGATGCAGGAGAGTTTATCCCTTTATTGGTTTGTAGCGTGTTGATTTGCTTTATTTGTTAAGGTAAATTTACTGTTTTTTTATGTGTGGTTGTATCAAGTATAGTTTCATATTAATTAATTAAAAGGTAAATTTTACTGGTCAAGTTTTACTTGATTTACTTGAAGTGATTGTTATAAAGGTCTTGAGATGAATGTGTATTTTGTTCCGAGGAAGTCTTTTTTTGTATGAAAGCAGAGAAGAACAACATTTGACCACTAATCCAGTTGTGAATCTTTGTTATTATGAGTATTGGTGGATTTTCTGTACACAATAGTGCAGGTATTCATATATGTTTGTGTTTCTTATCATAGGAGACTTGGGGGGTTGGTCTTTGTCCCCTACACAACCTGATATCAGTGTCTTTTCAGACTCTGATGATGATGATGATGGTGGCCACAGTGTGGCACGGGTGGAGGTTTGGGTGCTGAATCTGTCCCAGAGGTTGACATCCCTCTTCTGCCCTCATGGTTACTGCACACAGCCAGTATGCCCCCACATACATGTCCCCAGATGCCACAGATATTGGACAGTCAGAGGCTGGGGACATTGAACAGCAAAGTGTGGCAACTTATTAGTCCAGTGAATGTAGACACTGGTCATAGCCAGAGAGCTGGCAAGGTCCCACACAGGCAGATTTACAGGGGTACTTGTAGGAGGCCTGCTGTCTGTCCACCATCTGTTGCAGTTGCCACATCACAGGTCACTTGGCACATGTTTTGGGCCATCATGGAGGCATAGGCATGTTCTGAATGGAACACCAGAGGCATGCTTAGGGTTATGGATTCAGCACAGTCTGACATCCATGACTGCCTCCACCACATTGGGGACACCCTGGGTTTGGTAAATGATGCAGTAGACAGAAGGTGGGCTGAGACAGTGTTTGTCTTAGACTGTTCATTCTGATGGAACATGTGGTTGGAGTTGAGCATCGGACTTGTGGACACAGGTCAGCAACTCCATATGCTAAGACTCTATGTGGCCGTGCACAATCAAGCTCCAGTAATGGCAGTACATCCAGCACTTACAGAGTGGGGTATGCTGTCCACACCATGACCTGGCAGGCCTTGGAATCATGGTCTTGGGCATTCCTGTGGGGGACACAGTCCCAGCAGACAGCAGCCACCATCAGGTACTAGTACCACTTCTGACCTTGGGCATGGAGGTGCCAGTGCAACTCCTGACATGGCCAGTTCCCATGCTAAGGGCCGGAGGCAGTGAACTGTCAGCTCTATCATGTATGGCCCAAAGCTGTCCAACATACACACATGTAGGGCTAGCACTGAGACTGACTGTGTACATGCACACACTCACACACCATTGTCAAATGCAGGTCACCTACGGACACGCACAGCAACTTTCCATGGTCCATCGTACCTACTTCCCATCATGACTCACACACATGCTGTCAATCATTTGGGTCAGCCTAGGTCTCCTGCACCCCCACACAACACACTGTTCAAGTGATGATACCTGTACCACATCCCTGCCATCCTCACTACTGATGTGGGGAAATGAAGCTATGTGTCTGATGCACAGGGTGACTATGTTAGTTAACATGTACTTGTGTAATGCAGTTTTGTTTTGCTATGCCACTTGTAGTGGTTAATAACAGATACTGTATACTGGCATTTGTCATGAGTATGCTACTTTTGAGTACCTTATGTTGTATAATATTTTAATGGTTGTATAGTTAGACACTGACAGGTGTGTCATGGATCTGTTTCTGTTTCAGGTGTCTGTTGGGATAACCTATGGACACACAGTGGCAATAAAGCAGCACAGGTTGGCATGTCAGCACAGCAGAAATATGTCTTTAGCATGGTACAGCACTATAAGTGCATGGCTCCATAGGTTCATACGTGTATAACTGGCTAACAAGGACAATGACAGCATTCAGCATACTCATGCATCCCTAATCTGAGGACAGATCTGCTACACTTGATAAATGAAACCAGGGTTTTGTGAACTCACACATCTATAAGCTGTGGTGATGGCGATGACCCATCTACAAATATCCTGTGTCCAGTACAGACAGTTGCCTGACACCAGTTATGATTGTCATGTTCTGCATCCCATTTTGTGACCTGCACATGATGTGTGTCACAGTAGATGTGTGCTTCACATGCATGGGGGGTCTGTTACATGTAGGGTGTGCTGTCTGTGTTACATACCTGTCTCTCCAGCATGTACTATGTATACCACAGTGATGTTGTAGGCCTGTAGAACAGGTGAGACATGTGTTAGTCCTGTCATGGATATGCAGGAGGTACACAGTGGAATCTGACACCTCCTTTTATGGAACCATACACATCCCTCCAAAGCATTTATGAAACAGACTATACATGTATGGTCATGACGCAGACTCCATTGGGCATGTTATCTATACTGTGTATTGACGTACCATGGAACCTGTGTGGCTGCTACAGTTGTACAATATGACTGTGTAGTGAACTAGCAAGGGTGGCATTGCACACAATGATAGGTGTGATGACTGCCACATTCAGTATAGTAGTGACAGCCTGGGATTTACATCCCAAACCTGTCAGTATAGGCTGTGCTTCAGTGAATGCATCCCCACATGTTATCGACCAGTGAAAGTTACAGGCTACATTACTCTCTGTGTCCATAACTTCATGTGTAATGGCTCAACTCTGTGTGGTGTGCAGACACTACAATATTTTGCAGAGGTGGATGATTTCCCACAGGATAGTATTGCAGTCATTGGCAGTTAGTGTTTGTCAGTGGCTTAGAGAACAACTGACTGTCTTAGGCCAGCCTGGATAACTGTAGGTTCTGTGTGGGATTCTGTGACAGTATGCAATCACCTGCTGATGTACTCAGTCTGAAGTCAGTAACAGTGGCTGTGACTGCAGAGAGGGAATAAGTAGACAGGGTATGCCAATAATGGTGAACTCCACTGGTGACTGGCATCATTGCAGCATAGGGGTCCCAATGCAACCTTCCCAGAGTATGACTGTCAGACACTTGCCTATCCACCAGCTGACATAACACTCTGTTCATGATGCACACAGTTTCCAGCAAGGCTTGCTGGCCTAATATTGTCATACACTTTGTCAGATCATGGTTGGTGGAGTGAGACATATGTCCGACCTCCATTGCTCCGCTGGTTATAGTCTGTAGGCATGAGCTGGCCTTGACCAAAAGTAACAGTGTTTGGTCCAGCGTCAGTAGGTGTACGACAGTGTCAATGCTCATATCCATGCTAGCTTCTACCATGGCATTTCAGGTGACATGACTCAGAGATCTGGGGACATCACTTGGCTCTACATGCTAATATTCCTCTGTGTAACTATGCATTGCAGTTAATTCCAGCATGTTGCAAGATGAGAGCTATGTAAGGTGTCTATACAGAGCACAGACAAATGCCTTAGGAAAGTGTAATATGTACACACTGTGCTGCTTAGTCATGCTATGGCTCACTTCTCAAAGGATGGTCCAGGTCCTTAACTACAATGCCCTGCAGCAGTGCTCTGACATCCCCACAAAACTAGAACTACCGGCATGTACTCCCCCTTGCAGAAAATACAAAGATATATGTCAAGACAGCCATTTATTACCTCCTGTGGGATGCCTGACATAGCAATACTGCACCTCCCCCTTCAGATGGAACAGGCAAGTATGCAGAGCTCTACATCCATGTATTATCTCAGCAGCATTACAACTGCATGACCTTAGCCTTATGTGGCAGGAGAGACATGGGGTTGTCATGGCTCAGCAAACCTGACTGGTGGACAACTGCCATTAGTAGGCTGTACAATAACAGGTGGGCAGTGCTGTGTGATAGTTGGGGTGAGGGTGGCCCCCCTAACAAGGAGGCACTACCTCCTCAACTAAATGTAACACATAGTGTTGTTGTGATGTTAAGTGGACACAGTAAGTGACAAATGCAGCCACCCACACAAAGCAGAACCACAACCAACAGTGTAGTTACATGTGTGACCTCAAAGGAGAGGCCCAGATTGTTGGTGACCTAATATGTCATGATGCCATATATGCTGGGTCTGTATTCAGACCTAAGCTGTTCTCCTACACTGTCTGTGTCAACTACACTCCCTTGTCTCCAACACGTGACACATGACATTCCTACAACCTGTACAATAACTTCCATATTTACAGAGCAGTTCATACCTGGCCTGTCACTGCAAGATACATAGCATCTATTGCACATGCTAACATTCCAGGCTACATACCACATGTGTTCTGACAAGGATTACTAACACCATTGGGAAACCCTTGCAATCATACTGACACCACTGACTGCACACCAGCTGGGTGGACAATGGCAACTGTTATATCCTTGCACAGAGGTGGTACATCCACTGACCACCATGATTATACATCTCTTTGTCTAAGTATCCATATCTGTATGCCCATAGGGACATTCATCATTTAGCTGATCAGCACACATATGTGTTTTATACACAGTTGACTGTACACAGTTTGAATGTGTGACAGGGGGAGCATGACTGTGAAACATGGTGGACATTTCTGAGGCAGTCACCAAGGGTCTGAGTGAGGGTACATCAGGGTGTACAACCACCTACACTGATCCAAGCCATCTGACTATATCCCCCACTCAGGCTACATTTACAAAGCACCCATTTAGGCATCCATGATACTGTCATTCTAGGGGATACTAAGTAGCCCACTGTTGGCACACACACTTAACACAGAGACATCTGCCTCCAATAGCTGATCTGTAAGCAACAGTGCTCAGCAGGGTGCATTCCTGGGTCCTCTACTGCTTGGTATCCATTCAACCACAATACTTGTGACTACTGGCTGTGGGTGGCTGTTGCCTGCAAATTGTGAGCAATCACAGAGTCTCTGTGATATGTCACTATCCTGCAAGAGTGTATTGCGAACACATCCCTGTTGACATATTAATGGCCATAAGCTCCATGCAAATACATATGTAGTATCATTTCCATCAGACCAATGTACCTGTTAAGTAGCACATCAGCTGCAATATGTGATGAACATACTTAGGGGTGAAAGAACTGGGCACACAGACCTTGCCACACAGGTTTACACCTAATGTGCCTCAGATCACCATGTCTCTACAGTGGTACACCAGGAATCATATGGTATAGCTGATGCCACAGTCACTTGTAAATGACATACTCAAAACCTCCATGTACTCTTCCCTCAGCATGCCAATATCTGAATGCAATGGCCATTTGGTGATGTACATTTCCAAGCAGTGCTGGCAATTACACACAACAGTATGGTCCCTCATAAGGACACTTCACATCTTAGGTATGTATTCAATGGGGATCATCTGCAATGTGTGTCATTGCTGCCTGCAGCATATAGGCTACTCACAGGTGATCTGTACTTTGCATGTGGGGCAATGTGTGACCCTGCTTGAATGCATATACTGCATATCTGTAGGAGGCATAGTAGATGTATAACTCATTGTAAGGACATTAACCTTATATGTGACATCAGTACTACATGCCTGTGGGAGAGATTTGTCTAGCAGACAAACACTTCCTTAAAACAGAGCCCTGCCTAATGGCACATGGAGCACCTCAGTGCACCTCACCACATGCCATCTGTATGACTGGCTGGACAACAGTCATCTCAACACAGGGCATCTGCCTGTGTCTCTTCTGGACTGGGGCAATATGTGCTGATCTTTTAACTATGGATATAAAGATATCTATGATTGTGAGGGCTGTGTGGCGATTATGCTAGTAACATTTAAACATCCTATGGTTCCATAACATGATGTAAAATGATCTAACAGGCTCACACACAAACATCGCTACACTGAGGCTAGCACCACTTCCAGTCACTGTGTACAGAACAAGCCAAGGCACACACATAATGCAAGTGGGCTATGTAGATGAGAACACTTACCTATGTAATGGTACACACTACACACTACAGCTGACAGTACATGATGCATGCAACATACCTAATGTCTGCTAGTACTATCAGTTCAGGATCTATTATGCTTGATTACATCAGCAAGCTTTGTTGTGGTCAGTTCTTTGGGGAGGCCACATCACACGCTACAAATAAAATACTGTAAAACCCTACATATTTCTAAGTTACCAAAATGATCATATTTGTGCCATCTGGACATACACTTGCACCAAGTAGCCTGGAGTGAGATTAGAACTCTACCTATCTAGTCTTACATACTATAGCTCACAGTATTTATTGAATGTGCCATGGCTTAAGTCTGATGTTACACTGTCAGCTGATAGTCTTCAGGTGGATGACATCATCAGGTCTTGTAGAAGAGGGCAGTCTGGAAGCCAGCAGTAGGGTACAGGGCCAAAAGGTCCATAACCAATGAGGTGTATAGCCCATGAGAGCATGGCAGGTGTTTTGCTGGGAGATATACAAACATACACACAAACATACACACACATACACATGCACCAAGTAGCCTAGAGTGAGATTAGAACCCCTATATATCTAATCTTACATACTATAGATCACAGTATTTTTTGAGTGCACCACAGCTTAAATCAGATACTATACTGTCAGCTGGTAGTCTTAAGGTGGATGACATCATCAGGCCTTCTAGAAGAGGGCAGCTTGGAAGCCAGAAGCAAGTTACAGGGCCAAATAGTACATAACCATTGCAGGTGGATGGCCCATGAGGGCACGGCAGTTGTTTTATAGGGGTATATACACACATACATGCACACCAAGTAGCCTGGAGTGAGATTAAAACCCCTACCTATCTAATTTTACACACTATAGATGACAATTGCATGTGTCACAGCTTAAATCTGATATTACACTGTCAGCTTGTAGTGTTAAGGTGGATGACATCATCAGGTCTTGTAGAAGAGGGCAGTTTGGAAGCCAGCAGCAAGTTACAGGGCCATAAAGTGCATAATCATTCCAGGTGGTTAGCCCATGAGGACATAGCAGTTGTTTTTCAGGGGTACACACACACACACACACACACACACACACACACACACACACACACACGCACCAGGTTGTCTGGAGTGAGATTAGAACCCTTATCTATCTAGTCTTATTCACTATAGATCACAGTAAGTATTGCATGCGCTAGAGGTTAAGTCAGTTGGATATGTGATTGCAGGCTCAGTACTTGTGCATTACATAAATTAGGCTTGTGTTGAATGGCATCTGTGGCTTGCAGAGTGATATTGCTTCATACTGTTATCTGCCTCTAGTATCCCAGCAGTGGGATAACTGTTATTGTCCTAGCTATGTGTGTATAGTTACCAGTATGGCCATATGTGGCTGCTTGCAGTTACATAGGCAAACTTGGGCAGGAACAATGTTCTCTGTCCATGTGTGAGCATTGACATTATACATTACACCACCTGCTGACCTGCATCTCTCTATGTAGTGACATCCAGCAGGCATAGGGGTCTGTAGGTAAGTGGATTACGTACTGTTGCACTCTTAGTTTGGATCCTTTAAGCAACAGTATGGATTTGTGATAGTGCAGATTTACTCACCATTATTAGGATAGGTAGGGCAATACAAACATTCACACGCATATTTATGTAATTAACAGGGGATGTATATATAAATGTAGCTGTGTGTGTGTGTGTGTGTGTGTGTGTGTGTGTGTGTGTGTGTGTGTGTGTGTATATGATACGTATGTGTTATGTAGATATATGGGGCGAGTCTATGTATCACTGTGATATATATATATATATATATATATATATATATATATATATATATATATATATATTTAGCTAGAGCTATATATATATATATATATATATATATAGAGAGAGAGCTATATATATATATATTTATATATATAGAGCTATATATATATATATATATATATATATATATATATATATATATATATATATATAGCTATATATATATATATATATATATATATATATATATATAAAATATAGCTATATATATTGGTATATATCTATTTGATACTACATAACAATAGTTATACCATGTGTGTGAGAGAGTGATAGTGACAGACAATATGTATATGTCTGTATGTATAGGCATATCTATACATAACAGGTCATTCTGATGACAGGGCAACACAATTGCACTCATTTTAACTAAGGTTTTGGGCATGCCCAGTGTGACTGTCAGTACTTATAAAGTGACTCCAGGCCACACCTGCCTGCACTCCAATCTGGGATTTTGTGTGTTACAGACCATACGTCTCAATTGTCCAGAGTTTCTCAGAATGTTCAGAGTTTTAGCTCATACTTTTGGTCTGTTCCTCATAACATTTGTGGTTTTCTGGCAAATCACATGGATGAACTGAGGACCGAAGTCACAAAATAATGACATATATTTGAGTTTCTGACTTCAAATCCTTCAGAAAAATGTCTTTTGAAATAAACCTTGTTATTCTAGCAACATTTTAATTTTTTGAGAGCCGTATTTAAAATATGCCTCTATATGTGGGTATTTGTACCCCCATTTTGTCAGGCTTTGTCCAGACTTGTTGCTCTAAGATGATGAGATGTATCATGCAAGGAATCCATAACAAACGACTATAGATAGGTAGATCCTGGATTTCGACAATATTAACAGAAACAGCTGAACACCAACAAGACTTCATGATGAAAGCGCTTAACAACTTGTTTTATTGTGTACAATAAACGCTGTGAGCTGTGTTTGGATCCATTTCCTGGAGTCTCCTTGCTGGTGTTCAGCTGTTTCTGTTAATGATGAGATGTATGTTACAGATGCTGACATCTGCACCTGTTTCTGAAGTACTGCACTGCACTCAAAATGTCCATGGCATTCGTCAGCTGTTTGCTGTACTTAATATGTGACTGAGGTTTATAATGTTACACCACACACAGAATGACAGTGTGTGAAAACACCAATATAATAATACCTCACGTGCACAAGATGTGAATATTTCCAGATTAGAACCATCAACACCATCACCCATGCTAACTTCCCTAATCCAATGAGACACACAGACTGCCAGAGTGGAGTCATTCATCACACATTCAACAGCATAAATATGTACATTGTTATTTCTGCTTTACGTGGGACATACAATGTATGATAGAGTATCATGTTACAGCCCTGAGATTGCCTGGTCTGCTGATATACCACTGCTGACTTACTGTTAAAACAGTTATATTGGAACACTGCTGTGTTGTGGGTGAGGGAACAACAGCACATGATTTGCTGGCATAGACAGTAGTCCACAAATCATGTGACCCCACTGTTTAACATCTCCCTTGACTGATGTAGTGAAAATTCCAACCATGAGTCCAAGTGATTATTAGGGGACACATACTATTGGTCTGGGTATCTATAGTCCCATGTGGATGTTACAGCTGTCCTAATAGCCCACTATATTTCTTTGCACAAATGCAGAAAATCCATACATACAATACCATATTAATCCTGACAAGTAGTGTGTAGTTTAGAGACCTATCTTGTGAATGCTGCAGTTGACAGAACTGTAGTTCAGGGCTGACTCTGTGTGATGCCAGCAGTACACAGCCAATACATGGATAGGTACAGGTTGTGTGGGTTGCCTGGCCTCAACAATTTTACTATATGTATGTGAGTAATAGTAAGGTGTCAGTCCCCAGGCCCTAGGTTGTCAGTGAATGTGCTATGCGTTGCCTCTTAGGCAAAGCCAGGGCATACTGGTCATGCCTACATCTGCCTACAGGGACATCATCAGGGGGTTCCTCCTCCAAGTCCTCCTATGAGTGTGGCTGTGGTGACCTAGGCACTGGTGGGAGGTTGTGTTTCCCTTCCCTTTGCTGATCCTGCGGCAGCTGTTTCCACAAGATCATATTGTGTAGCATGGTGCATACTGTGAATATCTGTGCACATGTGGCTACAGTGTACTGCAGGGCTCCACCAGATATATCAAGGCACCGGAACCGTGACTTCAGAAACCCAAACTCACACACTATAATGTTCCTAGTTTGTGTGTCTGCCTCATTATGGTGTTCTTCAGTGGGTGGGTGTGTATTTCTGATGGGTGTCATATTCCATGGTTCCAGTGTGTAGCCAGCATCTCCCAGTAAATGCCCGTGTGAGATGTCCCCCCTAGCAAACATCTGGTACAGCTGTGATGTGTGCCAAATATGGGAGTTGTGATAACTGTCAGATCTGCCAGCACACACATTCATGATAATGCCTTGGGCATTGCACATGTCCTGGCAGTTGATGGAGTGTTACCCCTTGTGGTTGATGTTGATTCTACCCTCTTCACTGGGTGGTGACTTGATGTGTACATCAGTGAAATCTATGGCACCCAGTACCTCAGGGAAGTGCGCTACATGGTAGAAGTGTTGCATATTGCTGGCCCTCGCCTCAGGGGTGAGGTGAAAAAAAATGTGCTTACTGGTATGTGGTAGCATGATATCCAGGAACTGGTGAGGTACCCTGGAAGCAGATACCTGTGAGACCCCCATCATGTCCCCAGTTGGTCTTTGAAAGTACCTGTAGCTAGTATCCTAAGGGCTACACATACCTTTGTTTCCACTGGGATGGGTTCTCTCTGTTGGCTCTGGGTCTGAGTTGAAGGTGGCAGAGCTCAGTGAGTTCTTGTAGTATGTCCCTGTCCACCCTGTAGTGCTCTACAATCTCCAGCTCATGTAACTCCTGGAAGGTTACAATGGGCCTGAACACTCTTCCCCTTCCCTGTCTAGGCCTATTGTCAGCAGCAGCAGCACTGACTTCAGCATCTAGCACATACAGATGTAGCAGACCTGCAGCAAACCCTAGCATTCTGTCAGTTAAAATTCCCAAGTCTGTACTCCAATGGTGCAGAGTATTGGGGAAAAACAGATTGTAGGGTGTATGCATACTTTATAGTGCTCTGCTGTAGGTGCAGACTGTGTGATTGGCTACCTATGATGCATTACACCTGCCTAGTATATCATAACATCATTTAATGGTCCTAGTTTAAGTTAAACAGGGGTCAAAATTAATTAATATATCATTGTCTTTTAGATACACTCAGTACTGTGACACAGCACGCAAACGTGCTCCCCGTATGTAAACAAAGCTCAGCACTTAGTGCATATAGTCCCCCCATACGTCCATGCTCAGTATGGTGGTGCACCATGCAAACACATGGAAACATGCATCTCTTAGCTAAACAAAGCTTAGAAGTGAGTGCACACACCCACTCTGAAAGGCCACGCTCAGCACAGTGGCACACCATACAAAGAGGTGCAACTATGCTGAAATAAGCTTAGAAGTCATTGGACACACCCTCCCCTGATGTCAGCTACTTCTCTGTCAACATCAACATAGTTCTCTGCATACAAGGAGGGGATATGTGGACACGAATATTGCTTTATGCAGTTCAGTACCTCCATCTCATTTGCATAGAGATCCATGCTCACAGCCTGGAAACTACATGTTTCAAAGCTCTACCATGTTAGCAACAGCTCCACTCCACCATTGCAGATACTCCACACAGAGTCCTGTAATACATTACTGTCACATAATATTACTTTTATTTTTTCTATTTTTTTATTTTTTTTATAAAGCATGTTTGCTCACTGTGGTGCACCTCGCAAACATGCCCATGCCCAGGTTAGTAAAAAAATAAATACATTTAATTTAATTTATTTCCTTTTCTTTTTCAGACACACAGAGAATAATGTTGCTCATATCTGTATGTGATATGCCATTTCTCTTCTTCTGTCTGCATTTTTACAGCCCCATTTGGTTGTCTACATTCCTGCACACGGAATTTTTCTGTGTACACTACGAACACTGACACGGGGTCTGCACAGCTGTCTGTCTGCTTGCTGGATTGCTCTATCTGCCTCATTTGCATGAGATTCATCTGCTTATGAGGTGATTGGCATGCCATGGAAGTTTCCATGTTGGCACGCTCATGCGTATTACTCAACAGCTCTTACTGAATCTAAAAATGTTCGTGGCCATGTTAGCAATGCAGTGTGATACCTGCACAGAAAAACAATGTGTAGGCTTTATTAAATTACCCCATTGGTTTAAGCCATAAAGATTTTATCACACAGCCCTAAATGCAGCAGGAGACACAATGTCTAGTCAGTGATTCTGCTCTTATTTTCCTTAGTGGTGAGCTAATTGCTATCATGGGTTGCCAGAGAATGGCTGGTTAGTCTCTGCAAAAAGGATGAAAGTACTGGAATTGTTTTACAGTTCCCAGATGCCTAAGCCAAGCTCTAGGTGTGTTTTGTGTTACATCTGTGCTAGATTATGGTTCAGATTCTAGCCAGGGGGGTAGTGTGGGAACCACAGATTTAGGTGACCAGATGTGATGTTATTCTATAGCCAGCACTGAAATTGTATTTAGATATCAGTGTGATGTGATAGTGACACTCAGCACGTTCTTCTGGAATTGACAAGATCATTCACCTACTTCATCTTGCTTTGCTTTAGTAAATAACCAGGGAACTGTAATTATTCAGTTCAGTGAGGAAAATAATGAGATTAGCTAAAAGCATTGTTTTTCTGTATCTGTCTCTTTCCATTTGTGCTATTTTTTATATTTCCTGTGAATTGAAACTCTGTTGTTTACTGTAAATAGATATTCAGTATTTTCATGTTCTTTTATTATTTATTACTAAATATATGTAAACTTTTCATTGTGGCTGGCCTTTTTTAGGAAATATTTAACCTTTGACAGTACTTTAATTTATTTAGTGATGCTGTGGCATTACGCTCCTGAAAGTCTTGTTGTGTGGTCAACATTATCATTGGTATTAGTATTAATTTCACTCAGTATAACTGGATACCCTTTTAAGAGCCTTAGAGTAATAAGCTGGTGGAGAGGAACTACAGTATAGCCTGGGCAGAGGTAGTAGAGCGGGTAATCTGTGCCAGACTTTCCCAGGTGTGTGTGTGTGTGTGTGTGTGTGTGTGTGTGTGTGTGTGTGTGTGTGTGTGTGTGTGTGTGTGTGTGTGTGTGTGTGTGAGAGTTACTTGGAACAAGGACATAGAGATGCTTAGTGGTCAGTGTGGGTTCCTATTTGGGGCCTGGAGACAGACAGAGAGAGAGAGAGAGAGAGAGAGAGAGAGAGAGAGAGAGTGAGAGAGTCAAGACCCAGGACTGGAGTGTGTTCCCTATGTGCTCTTAAGGGAAATTGTGCTTGGTGCACAGAGCTGCATCTGAAAATACTGTGTGTGTCTATTTTTCTCAAAGTGAGTGTTCCCCCAACAGTGTCCATAGTGAGGATTGAGGCTTCTTGATCACTGGCACAGAGAAAGGACCTCACATATTTGTGAGCAGTGGTGTGGATATTAATTGAACTTCTGTAGCCTGTAAGCAGTTGTCACTAAAGGTGTGTGTACTCACAGCAGCCACAAGGTAAACATAGAGAGTTTCATTTTTCACAACAGTTTTATTTTTTGTTAGTTTAGACAGGGAAAGCAGGCAAAGATGATTAGCAGAGGATTATGAAAAGCTGAAAAGAACCAAAGTGTGTGAATCCAAATGATTGGTGTATGACAACCTGACTAAAGAGGAAAAGATTTCAACCTTAGTCACAGCTACAGCAAAGACCAGCAACCAGGAGGAAAACCAGTCTGGTGATGGTGATTTACAGCCATCAGAAACAGGACAGTTTATCTTTTCCTCAGAGGACTTAAAAACCCATCTGGAGTTGAAGAGACTTCAACTGGAGGCCACACGTTTGGAATTAACATCAGGGGAGAGACTGCGGCAGGCAAAACATATGTAATTAGAATCAGCAGAGAGACTGTGGTGTTTGGAGGCTGAAGAAAATGAGAAACAGTACCAACATGAAGGGGAGATGCTGACTCTTCATCAGGGTCATGGAAGCAATGTGGAAGGGAATAACCGAACCTCAGAAGCAATAAAGGTCAGGAAATTTCTTCCACAGTTTACAGAGTGTAGTCATTTTGATAGTTTTATTCATATTTTGAAAGAGTATGCAAACAATATAATGTTGACCGAGGGCTCTGGGTATGGTTCCTGACCCCTTACTCCATGGTAAAAGCTGTAACTGCTGTTTCTAAATTGTCAGACACTGTTTAAACTATGATAAAGTTAAACAATGTTTATTGAAATGTTTGAAGTTAACACCTAAAGCTTATAGAAAAAAAGTTTCATGAGAATAGACACAAAGCAAATGAAAGTGCATGTGATTATATTGCTGAGTTAAACACCTTTTTTCATAGGTGGGTGAGTGGTCTCAGGTCACCAATTTTGAAAGGCTGGCAGATGTTTTGGTGAGGGAATAAGCCCTTAGCACTCTGCCTGAAGACCTGAGAATCTGGTTGGCAGACTGGAAGTGTAACTCTGCAGATGAACTGAGGCGAAAAGGGGATCTCTACTTGGCAAGCAGGGCATCACTGCACAAGAAGGGGATACCCAGTGCTGCATATGGATATAAGGGAACACATGGTGGGCAGCCTAAATGACCCCGACAGAGTCCACCAGTAATGGGAAGCCAGTAGTTCAGGTGTACAGCCCGGATCAAGGTTTAGATGTTTTAAATGCAACCAGTGGGGCCAAGTAGCATACAGATGTCCACAGAAGCAAGATGGGGAACAAAAGGTGAGGCAGCCATCAAGTGGGAACAACATAACTCAAGTGGTAAGTTGTCTGGCGACAACAGGGATACCAAATTATCACTGGAGTTTGTATCATATCTTAGTGGATGGAAGACAGACCACTGCTAAGAGAAACACAGCCTCTGACGTAACCATTGTGAAGCCTGTACTGGTTAAAGATGAGCAGTACTTCCTTGGGCAGTCTAGTCCAGTCAGAATTTTAGGAGGGACCCCATTCTAAATACCTTTGGCTAAGGTTCACCTTGACTGGGAGGGTGGAAAAGGAAGCAAGCAAGTAGGTGTGTTTGAGAATATCCCTGCAGAGGTCCTGATAGGGAATCATTCTGATAATGTAGTACCTTGTGTGCTTGCAGTTACATGCAGTCAGGCTTGGAGGCAGACATGCAAGTCTGGTAGGCTGGGGGAGACCCAGACAGACCCCACACCTGAAGCCAGGACTGGTGATGTGGCTATTTCAGGGAGGGAGCTACCATGTAGCAGTGAGCCTGTAGGTGAGCCACAGCTGCTGGTATGTACTGATGCTCCCTTGGACAGGGAGACTGAAAGGGCAGAGGTGAGTATTAGTACCCAGGCTGACAGTGAGGCACCACTGTCAGAAAATACCAGACTTCCTGTGGAAGGGAATCTGGAAATGGTCACAAAGAGACTCAGCTCTTGAGCCCTACATTACTAGGCTGGAGGGAGGTAGCTAGGGAGGCACCTGAATCTCGAGGAAAAGGGGAGTCTGTATACTGGAACAAAGGGTTACTATATAGAGAGTGGGCCCCTGAGAGGGGTCTAGAGGATCAGGTAATACAGCAGTTGGTAGTGCCCAGAACCTACTGTCTGGCACTTCTAGCCATAGCCCACGATATTCCTTTTGCAGGTCATATGGGATTAAAGCATACCAAGAGACATATTATTCAGAACTTTTATTAGGCTGGGATTGAAAGGGATGTAACAGGGTACTGCAGGACCAGGGTTCAGTGCCAAAAAGTAGGTGAGGCAGGAGAAAAGGTCAAAGCTCTTTTGATGCCTTTGCCTGTGATTGGGGAGCCATTTCAGAGCTTAGCTATGGATATTGTGGGGCCTCTCAGTACCCCAAGTTCACAGGGAAGAAGTATATCCTTAGGCTACTAGATACTCTGAGGTGGTGACTCTGTCCTCCATCGGCAGAGAAGGTGGCAAATGCTTTGTTAGAGATTTTCAGCTGGTTAGGTTTCCTGAGAGAAATACTGACTGACAGAGGTGCCAATTTCATGTCAGATCTGCTGGCTTGACTGTGGGAACGCTGTGGAGTGAAGCACCTAAAAACCACCCCCTACCGCTCCCAGACTATTGGTCTTGTGGAGAGGTTATATGCTAAAGACAATGCTGCAGGCATTTGCAGACCAGTTTAAGAGACAGTGAGACAAATATTTGTCCCATCTGCTGTTTGCATACAGAGAGGTACCTGAGTAATCCACAGGCTTTTTACCCTTTGAGTTGCTTTGTGGGCATATGGTGAGGGAGACCTTTAGATTTGATTCATGATGTGTGGGAGGGGGAGTATGACTCCCACAAGAAGTACTTTGTGGCATATGGTCTAAACCTCAGCACAAGGCTTAGGGAGCTCATGGGCTTGGCCCAGGTGAACCTGGCAGGAGCCCAACAGTAGAAAAAGGTTTGATATGACAGGAATGCTCGAGTCTGAGAATATACTGTAGGAAAGCAGGTTATAGTGCACATTCCTGTCAGACACAATAATCTGCAGGTAGCTTTGGAGGGACCCTTCGAAGTGGTAAGGAAGGTCAGTGATATTAACTACATGTTAATCTGCTAGGCAGGCGGCAAGTGCACAAACTATACCATGTTAACATGATGAAGCCTTACCATGATAGGGAGGCCATAGTGCTGAGTATTTGCAGTAGATGGCAGGAGGAGTCTGAGGGGGATCTGGTGACTGATCTTCTCAGTGAGTCTCAGCCTGAAACCTCGGTGGAAGGGGTAGCAATGTCCCAGTGTGTATCCCCTATCCAGGTTCAAGAAGTCCAAGCAGTGTTAGAGAAGTTTGGGGCATGTTCACTGGGAAACCTGGGTGCACTCAGCTGGTGCAACACCATGTGGAAACAGGATACCAAAGGCCTATCAAGCAGGACCCTTACAGGGTAGCTGAGTGAGTCAGGCAGACCCTGAGGGAGGAGATACAGGAAATGTTGGAACTGGGGGTAATCCAGGAATCCAGCAGTTTATGGACTTCCCCAGTGGTGCTGGTACCAAGGAAAGATGGCAACACCAGGTTCTGTGTGAACTACAGAAAATTAAATAGTCACACAGAGTCAGATGCTTACCCCATGCCTAGGACAGATAATGCCTTAGAGCAGCTAGGTAGGGCTAAGTATCTGACCACTACTGATCTGAACAAGGGCTACTGGCAGGTTCCCTTGTCTTACAGTGCTAGAAAGAGGTCAGCCCTTGTGACTCCTTTTGGATTATACACATTTAGGAAGACACCCTTTGGGATGAAAAATGTCCCAGCAACCTACCAGAGGCTGGTAGATCATATTCTAGCAGAAGATTATGTCCTTGCTTACCTGGACAATATTGCTATCTACAGCCATTCCTGGAAAAAGCACCTTCAGCATGTCAGAGAAGTCCTGGACAGACTGCAAAGGGCAGGGTTGACCATTAAGCCCAGTAATTGTCAGGTGGGTATGGTAAAGATCTCCTACCTGGGACACAGAGTGGGGAGTAGTAAGATCAGGCCAGAACCTGCCAAAGTGGAAGCTATTCAGGTGTAGCCTACCCCTTTTACCAAATAAACATGTAAGGGCATTCTTGGGGACAGCAGGGTACTGTAGAAAGTTTGTTCCCAATTATAGTACAATAGCTGTCCCCTTACAGACCTGATGAGGAAAAACATGCCAGAAAATGTAGTGTGGACCACAGCCTGAAAGTAGGCATTCTAGAAGCTTAAGGGGGCTTTGGGAGGACTTACTGTGTTAACTAGTCCAGATTACAGCAAATAATTTGTTGTGCAGGTGGATGATTTGAACCATGGGTTGGGGGTAATACTCAGCCAGGTTTCCTCAGAGGCAGAAGAGCACTCAGTTGTATATCTCAGCTATAGACTCTAACCCAGGAAGGAATGTTATGAAGTTGTAGAAAAAGAATGTCTAGCCATAGTATGGGCACTGAAGAAACTTCAGCCCTATCTGTATGGAAGGAAATTCACTGTGGTACAAACCACAATCTCTTAACATGGCTACATCATGCCAGTCATCAAAATGCCAAGTTATTAAGGTATAGCCAAGGGTTACATGCATGTGACATGACAGTACAGCACTGTAGTGGGGTCAGCAATGCCAATGCAGATGGACTTGCAAGACAGGGTATGGGTTAATGTATTCTCAGACAGGCTCATTTCTCTCAAGCAACATTTCTTCACTGTCACTTGAAAAACTAGCTCGAGTCTTCAAGGGGGGGGGGTGCGACAGTGTGTGGTAGTGCCAGCTATACCTGCTCTTATTGTCCTTAGTGGTGAACTAATTGCTACTCTGGGGTACCAGAGAATGGCTGGTTAGTCTTTGCAAGAAGTATGAAAGTACTGGAATTGTTTTACAGTCTGAAGATACATTAGCAAATCTCTAGGTGTATACAGTGTTACACTTGTGCTAGATTCTAGTTCAGCTTCTAGTTGGGAGGGGGGATAGTATGGAAACCGCAGATTCAGTTGACCAGATGTGATGTCATTCTATAGCAAGAACTGAAACTGTATTTCAATATTATTGAGAGATGTGATAGTAACACTCAGCACTCTGTTTCAGAACTGACAAACCCACTCACCCACTTCATCTTGCGTTGCTTTAGTAACTAACCAGGGAATTGTAATTCTTCAGTCAGTTAGGAAAATAGTGAGATGAGCTAAAAATATTGTTTTTTCTTTATCTGTCTGAGTCTTTCCTTCTGTGTTATTGTTTATATTTCCTGTGAATTGAAACACTGGTGTTTATTGTAAATGGATATTCAATATTTTCATGTTCTTTTATTATTTATTATTAAATCTATTTCAATTTTTCATTATGGCTGGTCTTTTTAGGAAATATTTAACCTTTGTGAGTACTTGTATTTATTTAGTGGTGCTGTGGCATCATGCTCCTGAAAGTCTTGTTGTTCAGTTAACATTACCATTGGTATTAGTATTAGTTTCACTTAGTATGACTGGATACCCTGTTAAGAGCCTTAGAGTAGCTGGCTGGTGACAGTGGAACTACCTTATATCTTGGGTTGTATGGCCTGGTGGTAGAGCGGGTAATCTGTGGAATAGGGACACAAAACTCCTTAGTGATCAGTGTGGATTCTTATTTGGGGCCTGGAGAGAGAGTCCAACCCCAGGACTTGAGTATGCTCTTAAGGGAAATTTTGCTTGGTGCAGAGAGCTGCATCTGAAAATGTCAGTGTGCGTCTATTTCTCTCAAAGTGAACATTTCCCCACTGGTGTCCGTGGTGAGGATTGAGGCTCCTTGATCACTGGCCCAGAGAAGGGACCCCACACTTCTTTTACACTATTCAAATGTAATCTAGACAAATGGATGGACACACACAAATTCAACCCTGGTTTAGCACTGCTGTCACTCATGGATAGGGAAATATGGGTAGGAACAATATGTAAATGTTCTGTTCATTTCTGGGCTGTTAGCACTTGCAAGATAAGGGCTAAGAATTTAATGGGAATGTTTGTCTAGGCTTCTAAAGATCGTCATGGATCAATAGCTTAGTAAGTACCTCTGAAACATATGAATCCAGAACTTCTGTTTTTATACTATATTACCTTGCAAGGATGCCTGGTTGTTTTACTTGCACCATTTCTTACCCAAAGGCAAAATCACTCTATGTCTTCACAATACATAACTTCTGAACCTGTTAAGACTTCATTTCATATACCAAGAAACATTTATATATAGTCAGAGCTCTCACTTAGGACACTCACACATAAACACACACACGCACACACATACACACACACACACACACACACACACACACACACACACACACACACACACACACACACACACACACACAAATCTAGGCTGATAGCTTCATATGTATTTACTTTCATTCAGGTAGTACACATTTGGAACCGGATTACCTTTTTACTAGACATTCTCCTGACATAGTGCTTATCAGTATAAGCACTATTATAAGGAAAATGTATTTGGGAACTTAATGGACACTAACAAAGATCTATAGTATTATGCAGAATCATGGCAATGAAAATAAGGCTGCTGTTATAACTAATTTTAGAGATGTTAACCTGGTATGCATCTCTCATATCGTAATGTGGGATAGCTGTGGCCCTCCTTTCAATGTGAGAGTCCCACGAAGCTATCAAGGCATTTACTGTTCTCAACCTGCCATTAATGGCAGTATGTTAACTTTCACTTGAACTTTTTTTTTCCTTATAGAGCTCAGGTTGAATTGTTCACCTAAAATCCCTTAGACATCTACAGGCATCTGTGCTCATCACACACAGGTTTCCTGTTAAGCCAGAAAAAAAATAAAATAAACTAAGAGCAAACAATATAGGGAACAAGCTTGTATGACATTGATTCTGTGTGTGCTTTATTTAATTGACTATAGTATCCAAATGTTTATAAGAAGATATGAAATGTATCAGCATGCCTAGATTTTTACTATACCTGTGTATAAATGGCCATCTGTTTGCTTACTAGTAAGTAGATATAAATTAAGTTTTCTTAGTTGAATTTGTATTTCTCAGTTTATCTACATGCACAGTTACTGTATCTGACAGAAGCATGTCCACTAAATACTTGGCACGTCTGGAAGTTTTCTCCCTAGGCCTCCAGTCCAAAAGGAATCTTCCTAGATGTATATCCATAGACAACTAGTGCTGCTAAACAAATAAACACACGTTGTGATGGGAGATAAGGACCATTAAACAGTTTAATATGCCCATTATTTACTAGATAAATTGTAGCTTCTACTTATTTAGCACTTTATCTCACATTCTCTTTCCTTCCAGAGATACATTTATGTCTGTCCCATTCATTTTTGAATTACAGTACTATCTTTTCAGGAAGAATGCTTCAGTAGCTCTCCATCTTACCTGCCAATAACGTTTCTTTATATCTTCTCGGATCTGTACAGCAGAAGATGGACATTATAGTTTGCATCGCATGAAAGATGATATCACATAAATGGCATTCTATATAGCAAGTATAATTTGCAAGATACCAACTGCTTGATTATTGAAATGAACATATTTTCTTAATGTGCTAATAGTTTAGACAATCAAATTACAAAATGGTTATTACAAGGAAAAGATAATTTTATGAGAGACAGCTATAGCAGTGTCAGTGACACAACAGGTGGCATGTTTACCTTTTGTGCATAAGGCTATAGGTTTTATTCATACCTCTCAACTTAATAACACAAAAATTCTGGACAAACCTTAAATAATGGGGAAACAAAGACCTAAAAAGAGGGACACATTTTAAATATTGTCCTTATACACTTAGAACGATGTTAGAATAACAGATTGTATGTTAGCGTGCATTTTCTGAAGGTTAGGAAGTCTGAAACTCAAGTTTATGTCATTATTTAGTGACTTCAATCCTCTGTAGCTTGACAGAAAAAACTAAATTTTTAGAGCAGCAGACCAGAAATATGAGGCAAAAATCTGGACATTCTGTGGATTCTGGACAGTTGAGAGGTATGGTTCTATTCTCAAACCAGGTACATACGGTTAGCTTTAACCATCATAATTACAAGGATCTTTCAGCAACCCATAGGGCATACTAGGAATATCACTGGTGCCAGCTTTGAATATTCTACACCCATTCCTCAACACAATTCTCAGCTTGTGAAATAGCATATATAAGGATTACAAAGGAGAGAATCGACAGGAAATTTACAGCATAGGACATTTCCCTGAGGCCCTCAGTGCCACTGACTGCAGACATATCATCAAGGCCCCACCTGGCCCATAGTGTGTTAGATATTGCACTTTTAAATGTTTCTGCTTCCTCAACTACCAAGTGGTCTTCAATTCTCAGGGTGTCATCTATAATCTTTCTGTTTGCCAGCTAGGCAGTTCCTATGATTCTCACATATAATGCACATCCAACCTATAACAGTAGTTTATTTGGGGGAGGGACTTCCCACATGGTCATTTACTTGTTGGATGCACAAGTACAGAGACCAGTATGTACAGTTATCATAAAGGAAGTTATCGGGTGACATATCAGGGTGTCACTGTTGTATGGTAGATGATATACTAGATATGCACCTGAGTCATGGATGATGATCCCCATCCATAACCCCAGTCCATAGCACAGATGCATACAACACTGCCCATGAAGAAACACAGAACATGGTTGAAAGTATTTTTGATAAGATGAACGGATGCTTTTGCTGCTTTGATGTGCCTGGTGAGGTACTGCAGCATGTATAAGAGACCTGCAGCCAAATCTTTGTTGTGCATGTCATATTGCACAAAACTGCACTACAGAAAAAGCTATAGCAGCAGAGAAATATCCTAGCAGGTCCCATCATAGCTATATGGGTAGCAGCAGAGGAGCAGGATAGATAATCTGAGGATGAACAGGCAGCTGAGGTATTACATGCAAGGCAGAGACAGATATAATATATTGCAGCACTGGCAAAGAAGTAATATCTGATCCATAAATATGGGCTTTAATGTGGACAAGAGATAATAAAATGATGCATACATTATATCACCCAGACTCAGGCTATGCAAGACAGTACAAGGCTGGCCTTAATGTGCACAGGCCATTACCATCCACACAATTTAAGGGTGGGTATGGCACAGTCATCACCATTTGCACAGGTTGGGGAGCCAGAGTGGCACGGAACAGCTACACCATCATGTTGGCCATAGTCTGATAGTAGTGAGGTGTCAGGGATCACATGCAGTGGAATTGAGCTGCCATACTGTGAATGAGGATGATGTGCACTGAATGCACTGATGCATTTCATGACAGCAAAGGCGTAAAAGTGCAGAGGGATACACACATCCACTCTGACAGGGTGTCCAATGTTGGGAACTGTGACGCCCGTGCACTGGCCAAGCAATCAAGGAGCGTCAGTCCTCACCACTAACACCAGTGAGGGGCATCCATATAGGGGAAGGATAATAAATACACACATAGTAAAGTACAATTTCCCTTAAGAGCACGCATAGATCACAGTCAGTCTGGGGCTGGTTTCTCCCTTTTTCTCCAGGTCCCCAGTAAGACTCCCCACTGGCACAGCTATAGGGTCCAGATCTCAGCAAAGTGGGCAAGCTAAAACCTCCAGCACCTTCTCCGTCCAACCAGTGCTTCGTGTCTCTGCCCAAGTAACTGACACACACACACACACACACACACACACACACACACACACACACACACACACACACACACACACACACACACACACTTTGAGATAAGAGTATAAACAACCACACAGACACTCCTGGGGAATGCTGGCACAGGTTCTCCAGCTGTGCCCATTTTACCCAGACTATATGGTAGAAATCACTGCCACCATGCTATAAATCTATTCAATTGTTGATGCTGGAATCATTCTCAGTAGTCTCTCCAGATATACATTTATTCATAATGGTAAAAGCCAGGACAAAAATAAGGATTTGACATTTAAAAGAAGTTTCATAGCTAATATTTGCATTAAAGTTTGATAAAAAGTTAGAAAAGATTGCACAATTATATCCATCATTTAAATATAAAGAACAAAGAAATTGCTTACATTCAGTTTAAAACTTTGTATAATTATTTTGCGTACAAAAATATTACACAGTTTTTCAAACCAGTTTGATGTGTTTGTTGTACTATGTGCTCATTATCTAAGTTCATGTTTAAATTAAAAATAATTGTAAATAAAAAGTCTGTTTTCATCTTTGGGCGGCTCAATATCTGTTTCTATGTATGGGTAATATACTCAATATGAAGCTTTCAATGTAAAAAAAAAATGTAATTACAGATGTACAAAGGCGAACATAACAGTGGCCTTTTTAAAAAAATATGTGCCTATTGTTTGGGTCAGACTTTTTTTGGAATAAAAGAAGTTGCTTTTAGTTTTACAGTTCTTGATGGACTGTATCCTGATACTGGCAATTGAAAGAAGGTTTGATTACTATGAAAGACTTGTGATGAACCATTTGTAAGCCAGCATCAAGCCAATATTTAAATGAGAAGCTTATAAAAGGAATTGATAGTTGACTGAAAACAGTTTGTCATGCCAATATGTTGGATAATAACAGGAATTATTTGACTATCTCCCTGGAATACATGGATAAAGCTCTGACTGTGACCAAGATGACATAGGTTCAACTGATGAGTCAAGTAGTAGGTAAGGGGACCAGGTTAGGTGAGGAATAATGAGACATTTGCTTGCTTGCCGCTACTGGAAGAAGGGGACACAGTATGTTGGGTGTGCTTAGCATTGTGGCTCCTGCTGGAGACTGAGGGCTGATGGCAGAAACATTGTCATTAATGAAGTGTGCAAGACAGTTGATGAGTATGCTACTGGAAAGGTGGAGGTGACTGTACTGCAATGCTCATATTCACACTGACTTGGCAACATCAGTCAGCATATAGGTGGTTAGGACATAATAATGTAGAAAACACCAGTCAGCCACTATATGACGTATTTGTAGATCTGCTCTTCATCTCTGGTCATGGGGCAGTGCATAAACTGGCAGCCACAGAAACTTTGATCCCAGAAGAGATAGGATCCAGCTGAAAAAGGTTACATTGGGCAATGCCATTATATGTAGTGACCCCAGAGAAGATTCCAGTATTGGTGAGTATAAGTGAATTCAATAGCGACTAAAGATAAAACATACCAAAAATGCACATTATTCATAATTATTGTTCCAATTTTTTTTACTGTTTATATACAGAGGACATTAATCTTTTTTTATATAATTCAGTATTTTCATTAAGTGTTTGTTCTGAATGCATAACCATTAAATTCATAAATCTATTTATGTATTTTTTAATCTCAGCCCTGAATCTCAAGTATGGGTGAAACTGGACTGCGTGTTAGATTTTGTTTATTTATTTTTATTTATTTACCAGAATAGAGCACTGATCTCCATGGACCATTTGCAGACTCAGCCTGGGTGTGTTGTCTCTTTAAGTGACTTGTTCAGAGTCACACAGTCAGGCAACAGAGTCTTAGGGATCAAACCCTACACCACTGGACCACAGGAAACAATTTAACAGAATCATAATGTTCTAAGCAAACTCTATTTACATCCATTGACTGTCTTTCACTATTTGTAACTGAGAATTGATTACTTATTTTAGTTTTTGATAATTTTATCCCTGCTGCCATTGGCAAAGGCCTCAGCATGATGAGCAAAATGTATAATATCTGTTTTTACATAAAAAAACAGTTATATTTATTTGCTATAATGTACTGACATCAAATGACAGTGTGCTTCTCTGGGTTTAACATTAATACAGTATCCTTGTAATACCAGAAACTGTAGTATATTACTTAGCCTTAAGCCATCACACTCTTCTAAATGCTATCTTTTCCAAGTCAGTCATGTAGATTGTGGAATGCACTTCCAAACTCTGTTACATTATTTAAGATGGTGATTTTTAGACTAGACTGGATAACTCTGCAGACAGTATTTGTTTTTTGTTCACAGCTTCAAGATACAGGCTGCTATCCACTGAGGTTTTCAGTCTTTGATAACCTTACATTGTAGTGTTACAAAAAATGCATAATATCATGTCACGTGTCACATCAGGATGGATAAAACTGTCACTGACACTTTGTACATAGCATGAAGAGTTTTTGAGACAGTGAAAGATGTTATATTTTAACTACAAATTAGCATTTTTAGCTTAACATATAAAACAGGAGTAGCCACATCATTAGCTTTGCAAACACCTTTTTCACATAGCTTTTCTTTCATTTATGTTTTTAGAATTTACACTTCTTTACCTAATGGATCTTGGACCTTAATTTTGCCTACAGAAGCTCAAATAAACCAACAACCAGATGTAGGTGATAAGGGATATAACAATCCATAACTGCTATGAAGGAAAAAAGTTAAATTCATCTAGGACCTGGTTACAGCAGCATGGAATTGCTAACTCTTTTGAGTATTGGAGTGTAATGTTTAGATTTATCATAATTTTTCTTCTATCAGGTAGAAGCAATTTATTTCAACATTCATTTGCTGACTTCTTCATTTACACTAAAGAGGGCACATACAATGTGTTGATATAAATGGAGTTTAAAACAGACTAAGAAACAAACCAATCCAATTAAAAAGAGCTGCCAGTAACTTCAGTACACCTCGTATAAAATAAAAAAAACTTTAATCCAAAAGTCCTATAAAGTAAGATAAGCACTTTCACTTTACTAGTTGTAAAATTTCTTTAGATGACTACAAGCCATAAAAACACTGCTTAGTTTAAAAAGTCACATGATAAAATTAGCGATTTTAAAGTGACAAACCCTAGTTGACCCAGATACAGAAATACATTAAAAGTTCTAATGAAAAAACAGTTTCCTTAAACATTACATAAAACATCCTCTTCAAATACATCCTAAAAAATGTCTTTGTGTTTTGTAACCATAGAAAAGGAGAAATAAACATATGTGTAAAATGAAGTAAATAATCAGCACCGCTGGAAAATAAATGGCACTGAGCACCAATAAAATAGAAAATGCGCTTACCTGTTTTTTTTTTCCTCGAACAAAGGGTTTTTACTTGAAGTTTTTGTGATTCCTTTTTGAATTATAAAGTGGACATTACTTGGTCTGAATAGACATCTGTATGGTAACTGCTACTGACTGCCAGAGGTTGTCACTGAGCCTATTTTATTGTTCATAAACATATGTCTAAACTTAACTCTTCAATGCTTTTAGCTTAAGCAAAGCAGCAATTATAATATGGTCATTCAGCCCCAGACTGTTGTAAGAATTAAAATATAGCCACCAAAAAAGTTCTCTTTTTTTCCAAAATGATTGAATAGTTGCCACCATGTACATTAGGCATGACCCTTTCTAAATCTGTAAATTTGAAAAAGGGCCTGGCATGCTCCTTAATATGTTTGAACAAGGCATTAGTGCTTCTTTCTTTATGTATATCATAGATATGCTCATAGATCCACTCACTGAGCCTACGCTCAGTTTTAACTATATAAAAGCATTGACAAAACCGGCAAAGTGCTAGATAGACCATCCAAGAGCTTTTACAATCAAATCTGCCTTTTACTAGAAACATTTTCTCTTGTAAATTAAAGCAATCACCCTCCAAAATAATGTACATGATGGCCTTTGGTCAGTTGTTTTGGAAAAAAGAAAACTTTTTTGGCAGCTATATTTTAATTCTTACAACTGGCTGGGGCTGAATGACCATATCACAAACACTCCTTTGCTTAAGCTAAAAGCACTGAAGAGATACATTTACACATATGTTTATTTCTCCTTCTCTATGGTTACAAAACACAAAGAAATGTTTTTTTAGGATGTATTTGAAGAGGATGTTTTATGTGATGCTTAAGGAAATTTTTGGTTTTGCGTTAGAGTTTTTAATGCATTTCTGTATCTGGGTCATTTCAAAAACAGCTAATTTTATCATTTGACTTTTTAAACTATTTAAGCAGTATTTTTATGGACTGTAGTCATCTGAATAAGTTTTACAACTAGTAAAATGAAAACACTTATCTTGCTTTATTGGACTTATGGATTAAAGTTTTTTGTCATATATGAGAAGTACCGAAGTCATTGGTGTCTCTGCTTGGATATACGGAGTTTAACTGCAGGGTCAGAAATTAGTTTGTGATGTGAAATAGTATTTGTGAAACTGACTTCATGTTTGAACCTTTAACTGCAGCTTTCCTTATCAATCCACTTTAATGGTAATGCTGTAGATTTGGATTTTCCAGCTAGTGTTGCTATAAATTGTTTGATAGTTTAATCTGTCTGTTGATGACATCACTGGATGCTTTAGCTTTCCCTTCAAAGAAGAATGATGACTGTGTTTAAGGGGCTAGTGCTTCCCAAGGTAAGATTTCAGACTAAGTTCCTATTTGTGACTGTCAATAATGAAATAATTTCAGATGCCCTTTAGAGGATCACTGCACTTCATGATGGCTTGCAACTCATCAAACATAGATCTTCACTAATCAGCTCCCAGGGAGCAACAGAGAGTATGGCAAATGATGGAGAGGACAAGGAGACATCCAGAGTTAGACAGCCATATACTTTTCTGAATGACTATTGCAAATTCCTGCACTTACAAATAGTCCACAATACTTAGTCTTATAGCTGGAAAAGCCTGGCAGATGGCACAATAGGTTAAGGCTGTCAGTTGTAGTTCCTGTGCTACTGGGTTTGATTTCCTCAGCCCTCATTTGCCTTCTGTGTGACCTTGAGCAAGTCAGATTACCAGAATGCATACTTCTCAATCTCTTAGAACAAGAAATCTGGACAAAGTCACAAATAATGCGGGGGGGGGGGGGCAAAGGACCAAAAATAGGAATACGTTTTACATATTGCTTTTCCAAACTTAGAAAGCAGATAGACTAACAATTTTTGCATTAGCATGAATTTTTTGAAGGTAATGAAGTCTGAAACTCAAATGTCTGCCATTATTTTCTGACTTTAGTCCTCAATGACTTGCCAGTAAACCACAATTTTATGAGAAACAGACCAAAAATATGAGGCAAAAATCTGGACATTCTACAGAAATCTGACAGCTGAGAGGTACATATAATGTAAAAACTACAGCAGAACAGCGTAAGAACAAATCAGAATTAGTGTAGTAATCATTTATTTGCAGTTTTCATCAGAATGACTTTATCAGAATAGCTCAACATAAAAATGTTGTCCATTATATATGGAGTAACATCCAATCAGGAATAAAAAGACAACCAAATAAATGAATTAAATCAGTTAATTACCACATTCACTTTCTTTAAAAAAAAATTCTCATTAAGACTGCTAAGAAACTAAGCAATGTATGAATACATAATTCAAAAAATACACGTACAAAACAATTATAACACAATATCATCCTTACATACTTTTAACCTTTTATATTTAAAAAAAAAAAACATTTAATGTTTATTACATAATTTAGGTCAGGAAATTTGTCAGCCCCCAATTTTAACTGCCACAATGTTTCTTTTTGTTCCACTTTGTTCCTATAATTCCCTCCCCTTAAATACACAGGGACCTGCTCCAATACAGAAAATAAAAACTTTTTATACTTCTGACACTGCTGTGTGTGTATGAATAGTGCATTCTTCTTATCTTTAACTTTGATAGAATAATTATGGTCTTTGTCTCTTTTATTTAAACATCTTGTGGTCATCTCCATGTAATAAACACTACATCCTGAATATACACTTATGTATACTACCCCATTAGATTAACAATTAAATCTCCCTTGGACAGTGACAGTATACTGGATATGCAGTAAAAAGATGTTAGGTCCCTCCAAAATGAACCTACGTATCTGGCAAAATTATAACTAAGGATGCACACTGAGAAAGATGTATACTAAAATTATAACTAAGGATGCAGACTGAGTAAAATGTATACTAAAATTGTAACTAAGGATGCACATTGAGTACGATGTATACTAAAATTGTAAGGATGCACACTGACTAAGATGCATACTAAAATTGTAAGTAAGGATGCACATTGAGTAAGACGTATGCTAAAATTGTAACTAAGGATGCACACTGAGTACAACGTGTACTAAAATTGTAACTAAGGATGCACATTCAGTAAGATGTATACTAAAATTGTAACTAAGGATGCACATTCAGTAAGATGTATACTAAAATTGTAAGGATGCACACTGACTAAGACGCATACTAAAATTGTAAGTAAGGATGCACATTGAGTAAGATGTATACTAAAATTTTAACAAGATGTATACTAAAATTGTAACTAAGGATGCATATTGAGTAAGATGTATACTAAAATTGTAACTAAGGATGCACATTCAGTAAGACATATCCTAAAATTGTAACTAAGGATGCACACTGAGTACGACATATACTAAAATTGTAACTAAGGATGCACACTGAGTAAGACATATACTAAAATTGTAACTAAGGATGCAGACTGAGTAAGATGTATACTCAAATTGGGGTCTAGTTTTGTTTATACAACCATTTGATATTTTGGACTTTTGTTCTTCTAATAGGAACCTTAAAATTCTAACTAAGAATGCACACTGAGTAAGATGTATACTAAAATTGTTCCCAGTGTAGTTTCATTTTTAAGGGAACTGTTACTACATTAAGCGACAGATTAAGGACTAACATCAATTTTAGGAATGGTAATTGTAGAACACAGAGGTTAGTATATCTGGCAATGTGTGATACCTGTCCGGCATACTACATCGGAAAGATAGAAAGATCTTTCAAACATAGGGTTTACGAACATTTATATGAATTAAAAAATAAAAAGGAAACTAATGCATTGTACAGGCATTCATTAAGCTGTCCAAATTACCAAGGATTTAAGTTTGGTATATTAGACACCGTTGACATTGAACCCGGGGGGGGGGTTGGAAGAATCAGCTTAGCAAAAAGGAACTTATTTGGCAACTCAGGCTCGCCGCCAACTTCCCCCCAGGACTAAATGATAACGTATCCATATTACCAGCCCTAAAGGACAGAATCCAAATCAAGGATTGGGACCTCAGACTAAATAGATGACTTTATAATCATTGTGCATTTCCTGTCTACTAAAACTTACAAGCATTTTTAAATGTTTTTTTTTTTAAGTATTCCTATGTTTTTTAGGCATGAAAAATGTTTATATTTTATACATACATCATTTTATATATTTTAAATACAAAACAAAAAATATTTTAAAACTATGCATGTTTCACAAGAGCTGTGCATGCATGTATATAGACTTTTATATTTGAGAATTTAGTATTTATTTTATATTGGAGTATGTGTCTTTAAGCAAGTTTTTTTCTCGATTGATTTAACCTAATTCATTAGCTTAATATGTGCTATTTTTTTAGGTATATACAGACCTCTTCAAGCATGTGAATTATCCTTGTTCTGATGAAGTCATTGTCTATGATGAAAGCGTTTAACTACTAATGGATTTTGCTGGTGTTTAATTCAAATAAAGTAGAGTTTTCCTTGATGGCTACTGGGTGCATTACTTTTATGTATACTAAAATTGTAACTAAGGATGCACACTGAGTAAGATGTATACTAAAATTATAACTAAGGATGCACATTGAGTAAGATGTGTACTAAAATTGTAACTAAGGATGTACGTTGAGTACGATGTGTACTAAAACTGTAACTAAGGATGCACATTGAGAAAGATGTATACTAAAATTGTAACTAAGGATGCACATTGAGTAAGATGTATACTAGAATTGTAAGGATGCACATTGAGTAAGACGTATACTAAAATTGTAACAAGATGTATACTAAAATTGTAACTAATGATGCACACTGAGTAAGATGTATACTAAAATTCTAACTAAGGATGCTCACTGAGTATGATGCATACTAAAATTATAACTAAGGATGCACATTCAGTAAGATGTATACTAAAAGTGTAGCTAAGGATGCACATTGAGTAAGACATATACTAAAATTGTAACTAAGGATGCACACTGAGTAAGACATATACTAAAATTGTAACTAAGGATGCACACTAAGACCTATACTAAAATTGTAACTAATGATGCAGACTGATTAAGATGTATACTAAAATTAGGGTCTATATTATACAAATAAAAGTTCATATAATTGAATGCTGTAAACAGTGAAAATGCCGGACTTTAAACCCTTTATTATGGGGGGCACAGCCACCCACACCCTCCATTAATTATATATACCAACATCAACATCACACTATAGTGAAGAAAGGGCAAATTTCCCAATCTTCACTGTACCATGATCTCACAAAAACAAATTGACAAACAGCATTTTCATGTATACAGCCGTTTGATATTTTGGACTTTTGTTCTTCTAATAGGAACCCTAATATTCTAAGGATGCACACTGAGTACAATGTATACTGAAATTATATTTAAGAATGCACATTGACTAAGATGTATACTAAAATTGTAACTAAAGATGTACATTGAGTAAGATGTATACTAAAATTGTAACTAAGGATGCATATTGAGTAAGACGTGAACTAAAATTGTAACTAAGGATGCACACTGAGTACGATGTGTACTAAAATTGTAACTAAGGATGCACATTGAGTAAGATGTGTACTAAAATTTTAGCTAAGGATATGCAATGAGTAAGACGTATACTAAAATTGTAACTAAGGATGCACACTGAGCAAGACGTATTCTAAAATTGTAACTAAGGCATAGGATGCACACTGAGTAAGATGTATACTAAAATTATAACTAAGGATGCACACTGAGCAAGATGTGTACAAAAATTTTAACTAAAGTTGTACATTGAGTAAGATGTGTACTAAAACTGTAACTAAGGATGCACACTGAGCAAGATGTTTACTAAAATTGTAACTAAGGCAAAGGATGCACACTGAGTAAGATGTATACTAAAATTATAACTAAGGATGCACACTGAGCAAGATGTGTACAAAAATTGTAACTAAAGATGCAGATTCAGTAAGATATGTACTAAAATTGTAACTAAGGATGCACACTGAGTACGACATGTACTAAAATTGTAACTAAGGATGCACATTGAGTAAGATGTGTACTAAAATTTTAACTAAGGATACACACTGAGTAAGATGTATACTAAAATTCTAAGGATGCACACTGAGTACGATGTATACTAAAATTATAACTAAGAATGCACACTGAGTAAGACGTATACCAAAACTGTAACTAAGGATGCACATTGAGTAAGACGTATACTAAAATTCTAAGGATGCACACTGAGTATGATGTATACTAAAATTATAACTAAGAATGCACACTGAGTAAGATGTATACTAAAATTGTAACTAAGGATGCACATTGAGTAAGACGTATACTAAAATTGTAACTAAGGATGCACACTGAGTAAGATGTATAATTGTAACTAAGGATGCACACTAAGATGTGCAGTAAAACTGTAACTAAGGATGTACACTGAGTAAGATGTGTACTAAAATTGTAAGTAAGGATGCACACTGAGTTAGATGTATACTAAAATTGTAACTAAAGATGCACACTGAGTAAGACATATACTAAAAATGTAACAAAGGATGCATACCAAGTAAGACGTATACTAAAATTTTAACTAAGGATGTACATTGAGTAAGATGTATACTAAAACTGTAACTAAGGATGCACATTGAATAAGATGCATACTAAGAGTGTAACTAAGGATGCACACTGAGTAAGATGTATACTAACATTGTAACTAAGGATGCACACTGAGTAAGATGTATACTAAAATTATAACTAATGATGCACACTGAGTAAGATGTATATTAAGACTGTAGCTAAGGATGCACACTGAGTAAGATATATACTAAAATTGTAACTAAGGATGCACACTGAGTAAGACGTACACTAAACCTGTAACTATGGATGCACACTAAGATGTATACTAAAATTGTAACTAAAGATGGACATTGAGTAATATGTATACTAACACTGTAACTAAAGATGCACACTAAGTAAGATGGATACTAAAATTAAAACTAATGATGCACACTGAATAAGATGTATATTATACTGTAGCTAAGGATGCACACTGAGTAAGATGTATACTGAAATTATAACTAAGGATGCACACTGAGTAAGATGTATACTAAAATTGTAACTAAGGATGTACACTGAGTAAGATGTATACTAAAATTGTAACTAAGGATGCACACTGAGTAAGATGTATAATAAAATTGTAACTAAGGATGCATATTGAGTAAGATGTATACTAAAACTGTAACTAAGGATGCACATTAAGTAAGATGTATACTAACATTGTAACTAAGGATGCACACTGAGTAAGATGTATACTAACATTGTAACTAAGGATGCAGACTGAGTAAGAGGTATAATAAAATTGTAACTAAGGATGCACATTGAGTAAGATGTATACTAAAACTGTAACGAAGGATGCACACTGAGTAAGACGTATACTAACAGTGTAACTAAGGATGAACACTGAGAAAGATGTATACTAAAATTGTAACTAAGGATATACATTGAGTAAGATGTATACTAAAACTGTAAGGATGTACACTGAGTAAGATGCATACTAAAATTGTAACTAAGGATGCACACTGAGTAAGACTTATACTAAAATTGTAACAAGATGTATACTACAATTGTAACTAAGGATGCACAATGAGTAAGATGTATACTAAAATTGTAACTAAGGATGCACATTGATGTATACTGAGTAAGATGTATACTAAAATTGTGACTAAGGATGCACATTGAGTAAGATGTATACTAAAATTGTAACAAATGATGCACAACTAAGGATGTACAGAAGGTCTTTGGCTAACAAAGTTTGCAGATGACTGCAAACTAGGACCAATAACTGAAACTCCAAACGATGAGGACATCCTACAAAAGGGCCTCACTGAGACAGATGCCTGGTGTCAAAGCCATAGCCTCAAGCTCAATGCCAAAAAGTGCATTGCCATCCCCTTTGGTAAAAACTCTGTACCCATAAGCTACCACATAGGTGGTAGTCTACTTAACACCAAAAGTGTGATAAGAGACCTTGGGACACAGGTGGACAGTAGTCTCTCCTTTGATAATCACATTGCCACAGTAGTAAGGAAATCCTTCTATGTGGCACACCTCATCACAAAAGGTTTCTCATCCAGGAAAAAAGAGGTCATTGTTCCCCTCTACTCATCGCTCGTTCGACCTATTGTAAAGTACAATGCCCCTTTTGGTATGTACCTCACAAGAATCTACAACTGGAAAAACCACAGAAATACCTCACAAAGAGGATTACCGGCCTCAAAAGATGCCCTAAGCAGACCATCTCAAAAACCTCCAGCTTTACTCCATTGCATATCGTTTACTCAGAGGCGATCTCTGCCTAAAATACAAAGCTATGTCAAACCCAGAGCTGTTGGACATGCTCCACTTAAAGAAATCCCAATCCCACTGAGCAACATGCTCTAGGGTCCTAAACCTTGTCACCACAATAAACAGAACATGCTGGGGGAATAGATTCCTGCCCCAGAGACTTCCCATACTCTGGAACAAACTACCTATCTATATCAAACAACACTACTCATTAGCACTCTTCAAGAAAAATATTGATGATTGGATGAGAAATAGGAAAGTCACCCCGGGGATCACCTCTGTGGCTCTGCTCAACAGGGGCACAGGAAAATAATTTTCTTGGGTGGCAAAAGCCAGGGTAGCTTTTTGGCTAGGCTTGTATAGGCCCTAGGGCCAATAGCCTAGTAACTACCTATGACCCTATGAACATTGAGTAAGATGTATACTAACATTCTAACTAAGGATGCACACTGAGTAAGATGTGTACTAACATTGTAACTAAGGATGCACATGAAGTAAGATGTATACTAAAATTGTAACTAATGATGCAAACTGAGTAAGTTGTATACTAAGACTGTAGCTAAGGCTGCTCTCTGAGTAAGATGTATACTAATATTGTAAGTAAGGATCCACAATGAATAAGATGTATACTAAAATTGTAACTAAGTTAAATTGTAACTAAGGATGGACACTGAGTATGATGTATACTAAAATTGTAACTAATGATTCCCCATCATTGTATACACTCTTATATGCAGACAAGCTTACACTTAAAATGGGAAACAAACTAGTTGTGATGCATATATCTCAGTATATGAAGATGTGCCATGAACATCTGAATGATAATTTAACTTATTCAAAGGTAGGCACAAGTCATTATTTGGGAGCTTTAGTTGAATTTAAATCTTTACTTAAAGGTGTCAGGTTTGGTTATTTAACTGCTGATGATGTTCAGAAGAAGCTATGAACAGTCATAGTATTGCCACATTCTACTGTTTACCTAAAATTCACAAAAATATGCAGGCCCCTCCGGGGCTCCCTATTGTTTCAGGTAGAAATTATTTCACTTACAGTTTGGGACAATTGCTGCATTTCCTGTTGCTACCCAAGGTAGTTTTATTACCTGCTTATGTTAAAGATATTTTTGATTTTTTAAGTAAGTTAAGGACAGTGCAATGGACTAATAAGATGTATTGGGTGAAAAGTTTATATACTAACATTAAACAATGCCATGGCCTTGAGGCAACTAGATTATTCATGGGGGAGTCACCCACTACAGAATATATTGTAGATTTAATACATTTTTATTTGAAGAATAACTTTTTTATCATCAGAAATGTGAAACAGCTATGGGGGCAGCTTTTGCCCCCTCATATGCTAATTTAACCATGGGCTTATTTGAAGATGAATATGTTTATAGGAAAATATTTTTTTGTCAATATGTTAAATGTTACTTAGATTTATTGATCATTTAATTTTTTATGCAAAGGAGGGGAACAGGAAGTCAGAATTTTTTAGGTGAATTAGAAATAAGCAGATTTAATTTCATATTTGATGGCATCCAAATAGGGAAGAAGGTGTCCTTTTTGGATGCAGATTTGTTACTTAAGGAAGATGGTATACTAACCACAACAGTAAATAGGAAATTTCAGGGGACATATATTATTTGAAAGCAACAAGTTGTCATCCTGGGCATATGATAGATGCCTTACCTTATGGCGAATGCATACGTCTTTATAGACTATGCAGTGATGAACACGATTTTTTAAGGGAAATAGGTTATACTTTTGAAATGTTTAAAAAGCGTGGGTATGGTGAAGAGATAATTGCTAAGGCATGGTCTAGATTTAATAAAGAATATATATAGGAAACAACAATAGAAAATGAAAGGGAGTTTCCAAATTAAATAATATTAAATCTGGTTGTAAAATGTATTTTGTAACCGCATGGGTTTCCTCCGGGTGCTCCGGTTTCCTCCCACATCCCAAAGACATGCTGCAGGTGGATTGGACACTCTAAATTGACCCTAGGTGTGAGTGTGTGCATGTGTGTGCCTTCTGTGGAAGGTTGGGCACCGGGCTGGCAACTTGACACCGTAAAACTCCACTGCCAATCATGAGCGGACAAGGTGATCCGCTGTGGCGACCCCTAACCGGGGAAAGCCGAAAGAAGAAGAAGATATAGTGGATTTAGTAAATAGGTTTTATGAGATAGTACAAATACAGTGGCAACTGTTATCAAATTTAAAGGTTGGAAGTTCACGGATGCCTAATAAACTTGTTGCTTCGTATAGAGTGGGTAAGAATATTTTAAGCTTTTTGGTGAAATCTAGGTTTTGGAAACCCAAGGAGGTCTTATATGAGTCATTAAGAATAAAAGGGACAGTAGGATGTGGCAAATGCAAGGCATGTAAATTTATTGTGCCTTATTTTGGACTCATAAATGGTCAAAGATTTGAAGTTTGTGGGAATTTTAGGTGTGACACTGAGGGCATTGTTTATACGCTCAGATGTCCTTGCAATAAGTTTTATGTTGGTGAGTCCAAAAGAGGTTTTAAAATAAGGCTATTAGAACATGTTCATGATATATTAAATTAAAAGAAACAGAGTTCAGTGGCACAACATTTTTTGGAAGCACATGGTAGTTCTGTTCCTGGTTTACAAGCTACAATTTTAGAAAAAGTAGAGTGTGTTTTTTTGGGGGGGTGTCAGCAAGAATAAACTTCTCTATAAATAAGCAGTGTATATATTAAAGTTTGATACTTTGTTGCCAAAGGGTATGAATATTGATTTTAATTGGCATGTGTTACTTTAAATGCTTTGTTTTATGGTATCAGTTGATGACTTTATTGTTTAAGTGCCTATTTAGTAGTGTATATAAAACAAGTGTGTGATGTGAAGTAATTGTATACGCCAAGAAGGCAGTGTATGCTGAGACATCATAGAGGAATAAATTTTATTCATTGGTCTTTGTTTTTTGTTGCATTTGCTACTTGAAAATGGAACTCTGATATTCTCAACAATAACCTCATATTGTTCCAAGATGGGATGTGGGAAAAACAGCTGCTAATACATTTATCAAAAAACAAAGCTACTGTAATGTAAGATACTGAGAAGTATGAACCATGAAAAAAAATTAGTCACCCTTGAAGCTATGGACACAGTCTTTCACTTATATATTTTGCTTTTTTTCTCCTCAAAAGATGAAACTGCATACAATGTATTGCACTGCATATAGTTTATGTGACCTGTTTATAGGTCAGACCAGGCAAGCATTAGCTAAAAATGAGACTATATTTCTATTTGCAAAGAGGCAAGTAGGAAGGAGCCATTTCAAATAACAGACAAATTGTTTAGGGTAAAGGGACATTCTTATCTGGAGGTAAGGTTCCCCAAACTATGGAGGGTTTCTCAACAATTAAAAGTTTAAGCTAAGTTACTCATGGAAAGGTTTTGAGCTTTGTGATAAGTGGATGTGGAAATTTAGATAAGAAGTGAAAACCTGTCCTGTAGTAGACATTAGACATCCCTTTGTTGTTGCAGATTCAAATAAGAAATTATCCTCCTCTTCCCCAGAACATACATCCATTTCCTACCTGACAAATCCCAGCATACTAAATGACTGAGATGGTGTTTGATTGGTAGAAGTCTGTTCACCAAGATGTGTAGAAACAGGTTGAGATTTTGCTGGCAGATAAATAAACGTGTCTCAGCTATTCAGCTAAATTCCCTTTCTGCAGAATAAGCTGCAGGATCTACTTAACCCAGTCATTTATATTTCTTACCCTTAATATGAACTGCCTTTTGTCTATCATATTAATTCTTGAGTTCTTTATAGTTGTGATCATTAAACCTCTTCAGGAAGGCTGTTTCACTAAATCAACAATGCATTTTGTGAAACAAAATACTTCTCCTATCACCCCTACGAAGGATATTCACCATAGGTGCATAGGTTCATAGGTAGATAATAGGCTATTGGCCCTAGCGCCTATACAAGCCTAGACAAAAAGGTACCCTGGCTTTTTCCACCCAAGAAAATTATTTTCCTGTGCCCCTGTCAAGCAGAACCACAGAAGTGATCCCCAGGGTGAATTTCCTATTACCCATCCAATCATCAATATTTTTCTTGAAGTGTGCTAATGTGGAGCTCTGTTTGACATAGATAAGTAGTCTGTTCCAGAGTATGGGAAGTCTCTGGGACAGGAATCTATCCCTCCAGCATGTTCTGTTTATTGTGGTGACAAGGTTTAGGTCCCTAGAGCGTGTAGCTCAGAGGGATTGGGATTTCTTTAAGTGAAACATGTCCAACAGCTCTGGGTTTGACATAGCTTTGTATGTTAGGCAGAGATCGCCTCTGAGTAGACGATATGTGACAGAGTAAAGCTGGAGTTTTTTGAGTCAGTCTGTATAAGGCATCTGTTTGAGGCCAGTAATCCTCTTTGTGAGGTATTTTTCCAGCCTTTCCAGTTGTTGTAGATGTCTTGTGAGGTACATATGAAAAGGGGCACTGTACTCTATAATGGGTCTAATGAGTGATGAGTAGAGGGGAACAATGACCTCTTTTTTTCTGGATGAGAAACCTTTTGTGATGAGGTGTGCCATGTAGAAGGATTTCCTGACCACTGTGGCGATGTGATTATCAAAGGAGAGACTACTGTCCACCTGTGTCCCAAGGTCTCTTATCACATTTTTCAGTGTTAAGTAGACTACCGTCTATATGGTAGTTCATGGGTACAGAGTTTTTACCAAATGGGATGACAATGCACTTTTTGGCTTTGAGCTTGAGACCATGGCTTTGACACCAGGCATCTGTCTCAGTGAGGCCCTTTTGTAGGATGGCCACATCATTAGGAGTTTTGATTATGGCTCCTAGTTTGCAGTCATCTGCGAATTTAGTTAGCCAAAGACCTTCTGTGTTAGCCTGTACTTCAGAGAAGTACATACCAAACAGGAGAGGAGCCAAGACTGAACCCTGTGGTACTCCACTTGTCACTGGTCTGAAGTGTGATTTGGAGTCTGCTACTTTCACAGTGTGGGTTCTGTCAGTAACCAGTTGGCAACCCATCTTCTGACATAGGGATTTATACCTAGTTTAGTGAGTTTATCAATAATTCCAGAGAGGGGGATGGTGTCGAACACCTTGGCGAGATCTAGATAGGCTGTGTGAACCACCTTACCCTCATCTATGGCTTTGGTGACTACTTCAAAGAACTCTATCAGGTTTAGGAGACATGATCTGCCTTTTACAAACCCGAACTATGTGGGGTCCAGAGTTTGGAGATCTCCAATGTCTTTGTTTATGAGTTCCATGATGATACATTCCATGGCCTTGCAGACCAGGCTCATCAGGCTAATGGGGCAGTAGTTCCCAGGGTCTGTTGTGGCCCCCCCTTTGTGGAGTGGGATAACCGTCGCGGTGCACCATTCAATGGGCACAAAGCCTGAGTTGAGGCTATGATTGAACATGGTACTTAGGTGAGGTGTCAGTTCATTCTGTAGTTCATGTAGAAGGCAGCCTGGGATGTTGTCAGGTGCCATGGATGCTGTGTTCTTGGCTTTGGAGAGTGAGGTTTTTTACCTGTGCAGCCATGATTACAGGAACTTTGCATTCTTCCGGTATAAAGATGGGCCCTTTAGGGGGTGAGAGGGGGGTAAAGTTAGCACTGAGCCTATCTGCCAGGATGTTGGCAATATCAGTTGGTTCTGTATATTTAGTGCCATTGTGCTGTAACTTAGAGCAGATCTGAGTGTTGCCATTGAGATTCTTGACATAGCTATAGAATGCTCTGTGGTTGTCTTTAGAATCAGTGGTGATTTTGTTTTCATAACTAGCTTTGGAGGATTTTATGAGGGATCTCAGCTTCTTACTGAGGCTGACCACGGAGTTCCTCCAATTGTAGGATTTTACTCTTTTTTGCAACAGTTTCTTTCTTCTGTTATAGAGTTTGTTTTTGGCAGATTGGCTTCCTTTTTTTGGAGGATAGCATCTTGGTTCTGTTAGGGATAGCATGATCCATGCACTCGTGTAAGTGCTTATAAAGTGTATTTGTGTAGGATTCAGCATTTGTACCTCTATTGTCCATCTGCATGGGTGTTGTGATGTCTGCCACTTCAGTCTTAAGAAGCGTGAAGTTGGCTTTGGAGAAATTTTTTACGGTTGTTTTCCTAATGGGGGTGGGAGTGGGATGTCTAGGGTGATTAGCTTGTGGTTGGATCTGAGCAATGAGGAGCTGACATCTGGTGTGGAACACCGGTCACCCATGTTGGTGATGACCAGGTCTAGGATATTGCTGCCCCTGGTGGGGGTGTGGATAAGTTGATCCAAGGCTTTGGAACTGATGATTTCCAGAAAACGTTGAGCAAAAGAGTTGGTACACTAGTAGTTTTCCCAGTTAATGGTAGGGTAGTTGAAATCACCCATTATTAGAGTGTTGGGTTGTACCTTAATATTTTCCAGTGTATCGAGAAAAGATGAGTGGGAATCCTGGGGCATGGTGGGGGGGGGGGGGGGGTTCTGTAGCAAGCTACAATTTGGATTGCAGTTTTGCCCAGAGTTAGTTGAACTTGGATAATCTCGGATGCATTATGCTGAGCAACTAGCTTGGAGGTGTGGATATTCTTATTGAATATGGACACGCCTCCACCTTTAGTGTTTCGGTCCAGGTTTGCTGGCCGAAAGGTGTGGTATGAATTATAGCCTGTTAATGCAGGGGTGCTCTCTGGAGCTTTGAACTAGGTCTCTGCCACTGCACAGATGACAATGTTCTCCATTTTAAGGAGTGCCTTGAGTGAGTGCATTTTGAGGTTTAGACTTCTAGCACTGAGTAGCATTACCCTCAGATTTTGCTTGCTTGTACCTGTTACAGTGGTGAATTTGTCAATTGAACCTTGCCTAAAAAAGGCACTATAGGGGTGGCAAGAGCCTTTGCCAGTATCTGAAATCCCTAGGGCGACAGGTGCAGGCCATCTCTGGCAAAGCAGCATGGTCTGTCGATCATGTCATCCCAGGCAGACAGATACTGGATTCCCTTAGAATGACACCAGAAGCTTAGCCAATTGTTAAAGTCAATCATTTTGTCCTTGTACTGTGGTATCATTCTGGGTGATGGCAGGATGCTACTCAGGGCTAGGGTCATACCTGCCTGGGCTACAAGATCGGAGAGCTCCTCCATGTCTCTTTTCTTGTAGTCCAGGGAGGTACGTCTCAGGTCATTCACACCAACATGGACAATGACAGTTATATTTGTACTTGTTGTGGAGTGACCTGAGTGCATGCATTATGTGGTGTATCATGGCACCCGACAGGCAGCTGACAGTAACTTTTTCCTTGTTTAGCCTGGTGAGTGGAACATCAGTGTGCCTGACTATACAGTCACCTATGACTAGAGTGTTGGGTAAGTTATACCTAATGGGCTGTAGTTGGGTGGCACACTGAGTATGTGGGCTATGTGTCATTTGGGTTGTGTTGGGGGGTGGAGGTTGCTTGCATTTCTGCTTTGGAGGTCTCAGTTGTTTGGGCAGATTTTTACTGAGAGCCGCCGTGAATGCAGGTGTGTGTTTTATGCTTCTGTGTGTGTGTTTTGGTGGTGTAGGTTTTGAGGGACTATGTGATGAGTGTGGTGCGGTGCAAGTGTTTACCTTCTCCTCTTGACTGTCTAGTCCAGTCTTCGGTGAAGAGAGCTTTGCTTCCAGTTTGGCTATATAAGTTCATCTCTCACAGTTCATAGTGTTGGGTGGTAGGAGGAGAGGGTTGTCTGTGTACATGAGGCAATGTCTGTATTGTTCCAAGATGCCCAGATTCATCAGGTAGACAAGAGAAAACACCAGGAGCTGACCTTTAGACATGCCTGGATAGGTGCTTATTTATTAAGTACTAAAAATTGTTTTCCTCTAGACAAGTGAGGAAAGTTGAGTGCTGTAGTAATTTGTAACTTATTTAGTGCTTACAATGAGTTCTGAACAAGTGCTGAGCACAAAGAAACAGATTTGAGTGCTAAAACTAAAAAGCTGGCTAGTTGCAAGGGAAAATTTGAAGAGCAGACTTTATGGCGCCAGGAATAGTTTAACCCTAGTTAAGTGTGTGTGTGTGTGTGTGGGGGGGGGGGGGCTCAGGAGCTCACAAACAGTCCTGGACACAGCAAATCCGTATCTGGACAAGACCTGCCACAGGAAAGGGGGGGAAGCAAGCTTAGAATTTTTTTTCAGCAAAAGTGGAAATAGAGAAAGCTGGAACAGAAGTTAATTCAACGTTAAGAATCTGAGTGGGTTGGCTTTCACAAATGTTCTCTATTAGACTGAATGAATTAATGACAAGAGACTGGGAGGAGTGTCACAGATCAAATATACAGTATGAGTGGGCAACTGCAAAGCCACCAAGTATAAGAGCACCACAACACTAGGGAGGGTTGGTGAGAAAAATTACAGTTCCTAGCTGTAGCCACTAAATGAAAGTTTTAAACAGATCAAGGAGCAAGCAGACTCTAGAGAATGCTTTTAACTGTAAATAGACAATTATAGTAATGCACACTATTACAGTTCCTATCTGTAGAACACAGAAACCTCAAAAAAATCAAAAATGCACATCAAAGCTCGGATAGAGCACTCACAAACAGAAAATACAACTCTCAGTATGAAAAAGCAGTTTACAGTTAAGTAATTCAGTAAACATGCAATTAGAGTAATGAAACAGTATATAGCAATGGAAAATACAGTTAAAACAGTATAAAACAGTACATAAATGCAGTGAAACAATAAAAAAAGCTTTATAACAGTGCAAAATGTTGTAGATCAACTGTATAGCACAATTATAAATGTTTCAGAAGTACAATTCAGTGAAATAAGTGTAAGAAATAACTTATCCTACTCTTGGAATCTTAAGGAATTTCCACTTAGTTTCAGTAATGAAATACAATCCACAGCCTGCGCAATACAAGCACAACCTTTTCAAGACACAAGGTTCATATACCAGTAAGAATGGAAGAGTTAGAAGATCAAATTACTACTCAGCCCCTGCTATTACCCAATCACTCGAACTACAGAAGATCTATTTTGTTATAATCCTCTGAACTTATATTTTTGGAGAAGAGTTCTCCAAAACACCAGATAATACTTTAGATAGCTTCATTTCAATTGTCTATAAAGATGGATAACACTTTTTTTCTGTTTATAATAGTGATGCCTTCTCCTATAAAGTCCAACAGCACCCCATGCTGGCTTGTAATATTTTTTTACTTACCTTTAGATCATTTGAAATGACTATTTTCCTAGTCGCTTTCCTTCAGCTGCTGATTCCTCTCAGAGTGTGTATTTCTTTACTGAAGTATTCCTTCCTAGATGCATTAACATCCATTTTGCACTAAATTTAAGCTACAACATTTTAGAAAATTTCTCAAGTATTGTCAGATTTATTTTTCTCTTTTTGGTGCCTACTTGCGTACTGTATATATACCAGTGTGTTTTATCAATAAAATACTTCTTTTTTTTCCTTCCAAGATCTTTTAAAGGTTTAATCGCAAAGGACTTGAAAAAGAAGCAAGCTCAGTACTGATTTCTGTTAATTACCCTGTCATACTAGAAGATTACATATGATAGCTTGTGCCCTCTTCTGGGGCAAGGTTTGACACATGTTACAAGCCTATGACTTACTGTATGTCTGTCTAATTTACTCACTAAACATTTCTTTCATGTTCTGTAAAACTCTTGCTGAAGTCTAAGCAGGCCTCATTTACAGCTTTTTTCTTGTTTATTTCCCTAGTTACTTGTTAAAGGACTTTATTAGATTTTGTCAGTATACACAAATGGTGATGTAGAAACATCAATTCACTTCTGCATCTAGGTCTCTTCTGACATTGTGTGAAGTTACTGACAGTCCCTCATAAATTACTTAAAGAACAATTTATATTTAAGGAAAAATCATGGTCTGCTATTAATTAACAAATTCATAACAAGAAAACCAAAAGAGAAGACAAGGAGACAAAAACAGCAGTATTAATGCTATAACTGTAAATCACATCTTACAATACATTAATATTTTTAACAAAGCAAGCATTTAAAAGTCAATACATTTTACTTTGATATATCTGTGAAATGAAAAACATCCACTTTGTTATAAACTTTAACCACTTATAATTAGCTGTTTACAAATAGCTACACCTTTGACCCAGAATAGTTACTTAGCAACACACTACCACAGCAAAGACTGTTAATCAACCGGGAACCATCTCTAAATATTGTTTAACTCACCTGGAATTAACAGGTTATTCTTCAAAATACAATATGTTTTGTGACATTCCTCCTCTGGGCCAGTGATCTAGGAGACTCAATCCTCACCATGGACACCTGGGGGGGAGCAGTCACTTTGAGAAAAATAGACACACACAATATTTTCAGATGCAGCTCTCTGCACCAAGCACAATTTCCCTTAAGAGCACGCAGGGAACACACTCCTGTCCTGGGTTTGCATTCTCTCTCTCTCTCCAGGCCACAAATAAGAATCCACACTGACCACTAAGGAGCTCTGTGTCCCTGTTCCAAGTAGCTGACACACACACACACACACACACACACACACACACACACACACACACACACACACACACACACACACTCTTTGAGATCTGATTTTCACATACACACACCTGGGACAGGCTGGCACGTATTACCTGCTCTACTGCCACTGCCCAGGCTGTAAGGCAGTTCCACTGCCAACAGCCAGCTACTCTGAGGCTCTTAACAGGGTATTCAATAAAATTGAGTGATATTAATACTAATTCCAATAGTAATGTTGACCAAACAGCAAGACTTTTGGGACAATGTTGCCACAGCGTCGCTAAATAAATATAAGTACTCCCAAAGGTTAAATATTTCCTAAAAAGACCAGCCAAAATGAAAAGTTTAAATATATTAAATAATAAATAATAAAAGAACATGAAAATACTGAACATCTATTTACAATAAACACCAGCATTTCAATCACAGAAAATATTTTAAAAGAAACACACAGATGGAAAGATTCACACAGACACAGGCATACAATAATTAACTAAGCAATTAGTTCACCACTAAGGACAATACAGCAGGATTCCTAGTCCTTGTTTTCACAGACATTGCATCTCTGACTGCACTTAGACTTGTGAGATACAATCTTTATGGCTTATACCAAGTAATTTAATTTCAGGTAATTTTTCAAAGTTAGCTGGACTGAGATTAACCTCTTCTCTTCCAGTATCCTCTGTTGTAATAGGGTCTATATTAGAACATTGAGGTTTAAAACCTTCGAATGTTGTAATATTGAACCCTATGGAGCGAAAGCTGAAAATATTGAAGGAACAGAAACCTGAATTCTTTCCTAGGGAAAGAATTTGGTTGTCCATTTCTGTTGCTTTGGTATTTTCAGCGCTGTGGTGGAAAGTTATGGGTCTGGATCAGGTAAGTGTGCGATTGTGTGGATGTGAGGGTTAGGACGGGTTAGGTGAGTTAGGGTTAGGGCGTGGATTAGGTATGTGTGCAGTTGTGTAGATGTGAGGGTTAGGGTGGGTTAGGGGAGTTAGGGTTAGGGAGCGGGTGAGGTGAGTGTGCAATAGTGACGGACCTTAGAGTTAGGGTTTGGGTTAAGTTAAGTGGATAGTTAGTGGTGTGTTTATAGTTTAGTGTAGGGTTAGCTGTAAGATTTTAGGTGTATGTGTGTGGATTGCTGTTTGTTTGGTGTGCTTGTGTTGTGTGTATGTGTTTTGGAACAGAGATTTTTTTCCCTAGGAAAAAAATCGCTGTTCTGACAGTTCGAGATTGTAAGCTTTTGCTTACATAGGGTTGATTAATCACCATTTGCATCTTTCAGCAGTCAGTGATCTAATATAGACCCGTTGTAATATATTCATTTCAACAGTTACAATGCAGTCTTGACATACAGGTGTATTTTGTGTCTGTCCAGCAGAACCCACTGTTGGTACATTTTTTTAACACAAGCAACTTTACAAATACATTTTCAACACAAGCACCTGTGCAAATCAGTTTGATATACAAATGACATATAATTCTCTACAAAACTCCAGCTAGCTATGCTGGCATATGTTACATATCTACTGCCCTACTCCTCCTGGCATATATGGCACTACCTCACATCATCACATTTCTCCTCCCTTTGAAGACTCAATGCTAGTTTTTCAAGTGACCCTGGAGAAACATTGCTTGAGAGAAATGAGCCTGTCTGGGAATGCATTAACCCATACCCTGTCTTCAGATTCCATCTGCATTGACATTGCTGACCCCACTACAGTACTGCACTATCATGTCATATGCCTGCAGCCCTAGACTCTACCTTAACTAATTCACTCCAATAGACCTCAGGACGTTTGCACTGTAACTTCCAATGGGTGCAGCTGAAGCCTTTTGACAGAATCAAGTTATGTCCTTACATTTCAAACAAATGTTCATATCTCTGGAACCATCAGGGATATAAAAGAAATATAAATGGCAAACTCTTCAGCACAAACTATTTTTGTAATCGTAGTATTTTTTTAGGTTCTAGGTCTTAAACCCAGTTTTATAAGTCACAGTAAACACAGTAACCATTACATTTGTAATATTTTGTAAACAACTTACAGTATATCAACAACCACTCAAGTTACACACATACTGTCAGCAACATTTTATGCATCTAGCTGAGAGCTTTTATATGAGTCTAAAGAGTATGTGAAAATTATATCTATATAAATTAATATCATAAAAACAACAGTTCATATCTATTTACCTGTACTACAGAGAAGTCAAATATTAATGCAGTTGTTTGCCATTCTGTAAGCTGTAAGATGAAATATTTTAAAACCTTGTACATACCATGGTTTTGGAATTATTATTTCAATAATAAATATGCAATATTTGATGCCTAGAGGCATCAGTAGGAGTTAACTGCAGATGTACTTAGAGGTGTCACCCAGATGCTATGAGTTAATAAGTTAATAACCTGGCATTTTGCTGGCTGACTCAATGGAGCCATGTTAAGGGACTGTGGTCTGTAACCACAGTGAATTTCCTTCCATACAAATAGGGCTGAAGTTTCTGCAGTGTCAAACAATGTATAGACATTCTTTTTCTGCAGCTGCATAACATTTCTCCCTGGGCTGGAGTCTATGGTTGAGATATACAACTGGGTGCTCTTCTACCTCTGAGGAAACCTGGCTGAGTACAGCCAATACCCCGTGGTTCAAGCATCCAACTGCACAACAAATTATTTGCTGTAATATGGACTGGATAACACAGGAGGTCCTCCCAATGCCCCTTTAAGCTTTTGGAATGCCTGCTCACAGGCTAGGGTTTACACTACCTTATCTGGCCCATTTTTCCTCATCAGGTCTGTGAAGGGAGAAGCTATTGCACTATAATTGGAAACAAACCTTCTATAGTTCCCCACTATCCCCAAGAATGCCCTCATATGCTTTTTGATAACAGAAGTAGGTCATGCCTGAACAGCTTCCACTTTGGTACATTCTGGCCTGATCTTAACATACTCTGTTTCCCAGGTAGGAGAACTCTGCTATACCCATCTAACACTTACTGGCCTTAATGGTCAACCCTGCCATTTGCAGTATGCCCAGGACCTCCCTGACATGCTGAAAGTGCTCCTGCCAGGAATGGCTATAGATAGCAATATCATCCAGGTAAGCAAGGGTATAATCTCTTGCTTCTGCTAGGTTGCTGGGGCATTTTCCATCCCAAAGGGCATCTTGGTGAACTAGTATAATCTGAAAGGAGTTACAAAGGCTGACCTCTCTCTAGCGATGGGAGTTAAGGGCACCTGCCAGTAGCCCTTGGTCAAATCAATAGTGGTCAGATACTTAGCCACACCCAGATGGTCTAAGGCTTCATCTGTCCTAGGCATGGGGTAAGCATCTCACTCTGTGTGACTATTTAGTTTTCTGTAGTCCAAACAGAACCTGGTGCTGCCATCTTTCTTTGGTACAAGCACCACTGGGGAGGCCCAGGAACTGCCATGTGTATGCACCCAGGTATCCTAATGAACATGCCCCCAGCAGGCATCCTGTAACATTGCTCAAATATTTCAAATATGGGTAAGGAATAGCTGCTGGGACATTGCTACCCCTTCCACTGAGATGTCAGTCTGAGCCTCACTGAGGAGATCAGTCACCAGATCCCCCTCAGACTCCTCCTGCCATCCACTACAAATTCTTAGACCAGGGCCTCCCTATCATGGTAAGGCTTCATAATATTAACATGGTGCAATCTGTGCCCCTGCCTCCTGCCTAGCAGGTTTATCATGTACTTAACATTACTGACCGTCGTTACCACTTTGAAGGAGGCCTCCCATGTTGCCTGCAGCTTATTGTGTCTGACAGGAATGAGCACTATAAGCTGCTGTCCCACAGCATACTCTATGGCTTGAGCATTCCTGTAATGCCAGATCTTTTTCTGCTGTTGGGCTCCTGTCAGGTTCTCCTGGGCCAAGCCCATGAGCTCCCTAAGCCTTGTCCTGAGGTTTAGGACATATGCCACAACAGACTCCTTGTGGGATTCACACTCACACTCCAACTAATCACAAATCAAATCTAAAGGGCCCCTCACCCTATGCCCATACAGCAGCTCAAAGTGTGAAAAACCTGTGAATTCCTGGTGTACCTCTCTGTATGCAAACAGCAGATTGGGCAAATATTTGTCCCACTCTCTCTTAAACTGGTCTGCAAATGCCCTTAGCATGATATTTAGTGTAGACTTTAACCTCTCTACAAGACCATTAACTTGGGGGTTGTAGGGGGTGGTCTTTAGGTGCTTCAACTCACAGAAAATCCAGTAGGTCTGACATGAAACTGGCACCTCTGTTAGTCAGTATTTATCTTGGGAAGCCTACCCTGCTGAAAATCTCTAACAAAGCATTTGCCACCTTCTCTGCCTTGATGGAGGATAGCGCCACCACCTCAGGGTATCTAGTAGCATAATGTACTGTCATCGGGATATACTTCTTCCCGGTAGAACCTGGGATACTCAGAGAGCCCACAATATCCATAACTACCCTCTGAAATGGCTCTTCAAAAACAGGCAAAGACATCAAAGGAGCTTTGACCTTGTTTCCTGCCTTGCCTACTTTTTGGCACTGCTCACAGATCCTATAGTACCCTGTACATCCCTTGCAATCCCAGGTCAATAAAGGTTTTGCATAATACATCTCTTGGTATGCTTTATGCCCATATGACCTGCAAAAGGAATGTCATCGGCTATGGGTAGAAGTGCCAGACGGTAGGCTCTGGGTACTACAAATTTCTGTATTACCTCACCCTCTAGCCTTCCCTCAGGGGTTTACTCTCTATACAGTAACCATTTGTTCCAGTATACAGACTCCCCTTTTCCTTGAGAATCAGGTGCATCCCTAGCTACCTCCCTCAACCCTCATAATGTAGGGTCTGAGAGCTGAGTCTGTCTCAACTCTATCTTTGTGACCCTTTCCAGCCCCCCCTTCCTCAGGAAGTCTGGTATCTTCTGACAGTGGTGCCTAACTGTCAGCCTAGGTAATAACACTCACCTCTGCCCTTGAAGACACCCTGTCCAAGGGAACATCAGTACCTACCAGCAGCTGTGGCTCACCTTCAGGTTCTCTGCTACAGGGTAGCTCCCTCCCTGAAATAGCCACTGCACCATTCCTGGCTTCAGGTGTGAGATTTGTCTGGGTCTCCCCCAGGCTACCAGACCCACATGCTTGTCTCCAAGCCTGCCTTCTTGTAACTGCATTCACACAAGGTACCGCATTATCAAAATCATTCCCTATTAACTCATCTGGAGGGATATCCTCAAACCACCTACTTGCTTGCTTCCTTTTCTACCGTCCCAGTCAAGGTGAACCCTGGCCAAAGGTATTTGGAATGGGGTCCCTCCTAAAGCTCTGACTGGAGTGGACTACCCAAGCAAGTACTGCTCCTCTTTAACCACTGCAGGCTTCACAATGGTTATGACAGAGGCTGTGTCTCTCTTAGCAGTGGTATGTCTTCCATCCTCTAAGACTGGATCTGGATACAAACTCCAGTGATAGTTTGGTACTCCTGTTGTCTCTATACAATTTACCACTGGCATTTTGTTATTCCCACTTGCTGACTCCCATCATTTGTTCCCCACTTTGCTTCCATGGACATCTGTATGCTACATGGCCCCATTGGTTACATTTACAACATTTAAACCTTGATCCTGGCTATGTACCTAAACTAGTGCCTTTCCCTGTTACTGGTGGACTCTACTGGGGTGGTTTAGGCTATCCACCATAGGTTCCCTTATATACATGTGCAGCACTGGGTATCCCCTTCTTGAGAAGTGATGTCCTGCTTGCTAAGTAGAGATCCCCTGTTCTCCCCAGCTCATCTACAGAGTTACACTCCTGGTCTGCCAACCAGATTCTCATGTCCTCAGACAAAGTGCTAAGGGCTTCTTCCCTCACCAAAAGGTCTGCCAGCCTTTCAAAAGTAGTGCCTAACACCCAATCACCCCCATAAGAAAATAAGTGCTCAACTCAGCAATATAATCACATACACTTTCATCTGCCTTGTGTCTATGCTCATGAAACTTTTTTCTGTAAGCTTCAGGTGTTAACTTAAAACATTCCAATAAACATTGTTTAACTTTATTATAGTTTAAACAATCAGTATCAGAGAATTTAGAAACAGCAGTTACAGCTTTACCATGGAGTAAGGGGGTCGGGAACCGTAGCCAGAGCCCTTGGTCAACATTATACTGTTTACATACTCTTTCAAATATATGAATAAATCTATCAAAAGTATCACCATGTGCAAACTGTGGAAGAAATGTTCTGAACTTTATTGCTTCTGGGGTCAGTTATTCCATTCCCCATTCCCTCCATGACCCTGATGAAGAGTCAGTATCTTCCTCTCATGTTGGCACTGTTTCTAATTTTCTTTGGCCTCCAAATGCCACAGTCTCTCTGCTGATTGTAATTCTATGTGTTTTGCCTGCCTCAGTCTCTCCACTGATTCTAATTACAAACATTTGGCCTCCAGTTCAAGTCTCTTTAATTCCAGATGTGATTTTGAGTCCTCTGAGGAAAAGGTGAGCTATCCTGTTTCTGAGGGCTGCAAACCTCCATCACCAGACTGGTTATCTTCTTGGTTTCTGGTCTGTGCTACATCCATGACTAAGGCTAAAATAATTTCCTCTTTAGTCAGGTTGGCATACACCAGTTCTTTGGCTTCACACACCTTGGCCAACTGGTTCTTTGTCAGCTTGCCATAATCCTCTGCTGGCATCTTTTCCTGCTTTCCCTGACTAAACTCAACCAACAAAAAATAAATAAAACTGTTGTAAAAATGAAACTCTGTATATTTACCTTGTGGCTGCTGGGAGTACATATACCTTCACTGACAACTTGCCTACAGGCTACAAAAGTTAAATTGATATCTCACCACTGCCACCAATATGTGACGTCCCTCCCCTGGGCCAGTGATCAAGGAGCCTCAATTCTCACCACAGATACCAGTGGGGGAACGTTCACTTTGAGGGAAATAAACACACAGTCACCGGGATTTAGCAAACTTCCATGCAAGAATAGCTTATTCTTGCACAGAAGGGACCATTCCCATGCAGCACGGCAGCACACTGTGCATATGTATGAAGGGGGCTCTAAAATGGACTTAGTTCTATGTGCAAGTGCAGGGGGCATGTCCGAGAGCAGTGCTCTCACAATACACACACCCCCTGCACTCGAAAACTGCCATCTGGCAATTCAAAATGAATGAAAGTCTCCAGGGACACTTTAGTGTCTGTGGAGACAATAGCAGATAGCCTACCTCAGAAAAACAGACATATATGGCAGAATGTACACATTCTGTCATATATGTGTGCACCATACACCAGAAAAGGAGTGCAGTCCATTAAAATGGCATTGTCACACACTGCATCCCCTTGCAAATTATGTGCTAATGCAAAGCCTGTCATTCTATTAATGTTTTAAGTGTTTAATAACAGTATGTAAAATATATTCCTTAATATTTTTTTTTCTTGTGTGCAATAAAGTTTAAGCGTAGCTGAGCAGGTGTGCCCATCACGCAGCTATGCATAGCAGAGTTTAAACATCAAAAGAAGCTAAATAGAAATATACACAATACTAAAAGTAAAACTGGAATAGCATAGTGGTTAGTGCGTTTGCCTAACATGCAGTCAATTACAGTTTGAGCCCCACAGCAGTCCATACTTTTTCATATGTGAAACACAACTAAAATGTATTTTTCATAAATTAGTAGTGAATATTATTATGTATATGCTAACCAGGGTAGTGTAGCAGCCCCAAACATGAAGTCTCATTGCAATTTAAAGTTTAAGCAAGATTTAGCATAGCTAAGGGGACATGCACATTGGTAAGCAAGACTAAGCATCTACCCATTGAAGCAATAGCTATCTTAGCTAAGCAGGTTTTCCCAGTGCTTAGCTTAGCTCAGCAGTTTCAAAACTGTCCAATCACAGTAAAGGGCAGGAAATTAGCCCTATTTATACCATGCAGGTGGAAATACAGCTCATAACCAGTTGTAGCTCCCATTGTAGGCACTATGGCTGGAGTAGGTGAAGGTGTGCACTTTTGAGTGCAGCGCTGGGGCATTCAGAAGTCCAGGGTCATGGTCTGACTCCTCATTAAAGACCATGAAGGGCACTTGCTGCAGGACCAGTACTAGGGCTCCCAGTACAAAGCGGAGGCCGGGGACCAACTTGCTCGAGATCTCACCACTGCCACTGGCATCCCTCTGACTCGTGAGCAGGTCCAGCACCATTTTGCCGACTTGAAGCGGAATAAGAGGGACCTTTTGGACCAGTAGGTCCAAGATGCCTGAGCGGGGAATGCTCCAGGCATGTGTAAGTATTAGTCAAAATAACTGTTCTCCAAAGTTCAGCCTGTGTATGTGATGGATACGTATGCATAAATCTTTTCCTCTTATCACCTGTACAGCTGCAGATGAGAGGGCTGTGAACTTGGAAGCCCACGCCAGCAGGCTGCAAAGGCTGTGTCATGAGTCTGGTGAGTAACAATCTATCTGGTATTATGTAGGGCAAATAAATAAAACATAGTAGACTGTCACCTTGCAGTATTTAAAAACAGGTATGGTGTTTAGTGACTGAAGAGAGTAATAGTGACATACATGCTATAGATCAATAAAAGTGTAATTACCTGCAAATAAAAGTGAAAACCCCAGACTGGTTGTGTTTACTCTGGTATTGTATGACTCAAA